>NC_141874.1:393801306-393953368 GCF_056163025.1 Triticum urartu | reverse complement strand
CCATCTTCAGCTGAGTCGGCTTTAGACGCACGGATATCTCCCTCTCACAGATCTAGTCCCTGTGCGAGCGGGATTGGCCTCGATCGGCAACAATGCGCTAGCAAAACATTTCCCCAACCCCAACACGGAGGAGAGGGTATGCTTTGTTTCATTTCTCTTGCGGGGCTTAGGATTTCCAATCCACCCCTTTCTTAGGGGCCTATTGGAGTTCTAAGGAATCCAACTGCACAACCTCACCCCAGGTTCGATTCTACATATCTCGGGCTTTGTCGCTCTCTACGAACTGTTTCTGGGCTGTGAGGCTCATTTCGAACTATGGAGAAAGTTCTTTTGCCTCGTCCCTCGCCATCAAAGGGTTCCATATTTGAAGTGGGCGGCGCCGAAGTATGGTGCATAGCCGGATCAGGCTACCCTATTGGAACTCCCAAGGAGGTATCCTAAGAATGGTCTTCAGAATGGTTTTATATTGAGGACGTCCCCCTTTCGGACCCAGTTCGGCACAGCCTCCCCGAATTCTCCAGTGCTCCTTTGAAGAAACGCCTCAATCGGCGCCCTCGGAGTCCTAAGGAGGAAGACAACGTGGAAGTGAAGAGGTTGGTCAGCAAGGTTAGATTACTGGCTCATTCTGAGCTCTCGATAATCGAAGTCATGGCCATCACAATAAAACGATGTATTCAACCCCTTCAGTCTAGAGTAACTCCTTTATGGTGTTATAACGGAGAAGACGACGCATCTCGCTATAGACGGAAGGGCCCAGATACCCCAGCTGAACTGGCCATAATCCTGGCCGATCTGTATAAGGGGGAGAAAGAAGACTTCCTTAACTTAAACTATCAGGAAGGCTTTTCCATGTACAACCCCATTGAATGGGTAAGTTTTTTGATTATCAACACTGTTCTACCTCGTTATCGAGGCATGCTAATCAAGTTGTTCTTGTTGTCTTAAAACGGTCATGGAGGAAGGAGGTGGAGAACATTCATTGTCCCTCTCCATAGCCAGAGGATCACGCTCGCAATGAAGACCCCGGCTTCCGCGAGGATCCGAATATATACATAGAGTTCTATGATGGAGTATTTTATCAGGCAAGCCTTGATGGCTCAGAGGTGGCAATTACGGCCGACTACCCGCGCCTTTACCCCTTCTCCATCATAAGTATTTGGGAAACTTCCTCAAAAAGGAGCCCATGTTTACACCCTACCCCTCACACTAAAATGTTTTTTATAGGATCGGTGCTCCGCAAGCCGTATTCCATCAAGAGCAGCCTCTACGCAGGGTGATTGTTCAAAACGAAAGGACACCAGAAGCACCACTAAGCCCCCTCCTTCAAAGAGGTACGTATTTTGATATGTGCCTAAGCATGAGATAAAATTGTAAAACTTCTCATCCGCCTTTATGTTAGGAGGAGCACACGGCAAACCGTGGGCAAACGTCCTGCCAGACGTGTATCGGCTAATCCGGCCCCGGGCTCGTCAATTAGGACAAGAGCTGATACAGTACCAGATCCACCCCCTCATGAGGATTCGAATGACATATCCGCCATGAATTCAGAGGTAGAGTGCATGATGAATCATCGCCGACAAAAAGAGGCCACACGCGCTCCAGTTTTTATTGAACAGGAATTCCCCGCCCTCAGCTCCGTGGATGCATATATTCGGGTAGCCCGGGATGGACTTTCCGGAGTTACGCAACTATTCTCAGAGGATATGCAGGTAATAGTTTGTGTAGAATTAATAGATTTATGCCAGTAGCCCCCGAGACTTGAAGCGGTGTAATACCCTACTCCTGCTTTGGGGTGGATTGGCCTCACGAGGGGCTGAGGATGAACTAGTGCAGAGGAAGAATGACCTCACGAGGTTTGTTCTTGTGGGCAATGAGTTGAGGGTTTGATCTGTCCCCCTATACGATGGTGGCTAACCTATATTTATAGTGGCCTTGGTGCTCCTCCTCCAAACGAAGGCGGGAAGGGATCCCACGATGGTCGATTTTGAAGGGGGACAAGAAGTACATCCAATCCTGATGAGAGGTGGTCTTCGCCTGCAAAGCTTCTGGTCGTGACGCCGTGGTGGGCTCAATGATGACATCCGTCCTGGCAGTCTTGGTCTTGTTGCACGGGAATGGAAACCTTTGGGTGATTCCTCGGGACCCCGCGCATGCACTTGCCTCCTTAGCACCAAAGAGGAAACCTACTGCCCTACACCCGCTTGCGCCCGCCTGGCCTTGGTCGTCATGGCTGGCATCACCTTAAACTCATGAGGTGGGCGTGTGCATAGGAATCTCTTCTCCTCGGGAGCTAGCCTGGGGAGGCCGCTTCCTCCGGAGGTCTTGGTCTCGTCCGCCTCATGAGGCTTGGCCCCTCTCGAAGGTCTTGTATTCAAGGTGTTAAAGATGGGCCATACCAGGCCGTCGATGGAGCCACGTTGTGGGCCACAGGCAGGCAAGTCTGGGTACCATGGTTCCCAGAACACCGACAAAAATCATTTATGAACAAATAGAGATACTTACCCATAGGCAACCTTGAAGACACGCATTTGAGTTCTGGTAGTCACCGGATGATGGAGGTGTTCCCTGATAATTTGAGTCGGAAGGATTAAGAGATTGAATAAAAAGAGTCCGGGTCAGGTGGCACCTCATTTCGACGCTTGCGAGGAGGGGGCGAGTTGGGTAGGCCGGAAACAAGATCTTGAGCACTGTCACTCTGAGTCTTATGCCTTAACTCGTGTTGTTGTTTCTTCAAAAGAAATTTGGGGTCCAAGTGAGCAAGTGGATGAGAAAATTTCACTTTCCGGATGACCTGCCGAACTTTATTTCTTGGTAAGGATTCTTAGCCAGAGGAAATTGTAATTACCTCTGCTGCATCTGCATGGCTGGTCTCTGCCTCTTCCTGAGAGGGATCAGCATCAATAAGTTGCATAAACAGAAGGCCAAGAGAATCAAGTTCTACCTCTAACGAGTCCAAATGGAGAAGATCTTGTGTTGTTTGTTTGTTATGACGGCCTGTGCCACGAGACTTTGTTCCCCTTCCCCGTTTAGCCAGAGTGGCGGCGACTGGCATTTTGTTTCTCCAAAACGGAGAGTTGGCCTGGTTATACACAAGAAATAAGATTAAAATTGATATTCAAGAAAATTGACAAGCAAGATGATTTTTTTGAGACACTTATAGCCGGAGTCGGGTTGAGGGAGCACAAAGGGTTTAGACACGTCTTGCTATAGCTTTCCAATGACTCACCAAGGATTGTCTTGACAGTGTCATTGACTTATTTATTAGTTAGCTGCGTTGGGTTGAAGCGTTGCGGGTCTTTTGAGTCACCTATATATTGGCAGATTAAGCCGCTACACCGGCTCAGCGGCAAGACCCTCCAGGAAACCCAGCAGCGGACCAAATCAACTCTGGTTAAACCATTTGCGATCAAAGCTCAAACCTTGGAAAAAGTGGAGGCATATGCACCATGCTCTACAGCAGTCAATCGACCTGGAAGCGGGCCACTGGTGGTGAGCCTGTATGGCGATAACCCAATAGAGGGTTCTCTCCAGCTGGGGAAGTGTCTTTTCAATAAAACCAAGTGTAGTTCCAATCTTTTGAATGACTTGGCAGGGTGGCTGACGGGAAGGTTACATCCCTCCACCTCTGAATAGAGACACCTCCAAGTTCAAGGTTGAGCCCGTCGGTCATCTCAATCTGGCGGTTGATATAGTAATAGTCTCTGAAAAGATCAATGGAGGGCTCTTCCCCAAGATACACTTCGCACAACACTTGGAATTTGCATATGTTGGAAACAGAGTTGGGACCAATTGTTGGGGAACACAGTATTTCAAAAAAATTACCTACGATCACGCAAGATCTATCTAGGAGATACATAGAAATGAGAGGTGAGAGTATGTCTACGTACCCTCGTAGACCGAAAGCAGAAGCGTTTAGTAACGCGGTTGATGTAGTCGAACGTCTTCGCGATCCAACCGATCCAAGTAGTGAACGTACGGCACCTCCGCGATCAGCACACGTTCAGCTCGGTGACATCCCTTGTACTTTTGATCCAGCTGAGGCCGAGGGAGAGTTCCGTCATCACGACGGCGTGGTGATGGTGATGATGAAGTTACCGGCGCAGGGCTTCGCCTAAGCACTACGACGATATAACCGAGGTGTGTAACTGTGGAGGGGGCACCGCACACGGCTAAAAGATCAACTTGTGTGTTCTAGGGTGCCCTCTGCCCCCATATATGAAGGAGGGAGGGGGAGGCCATCCGGCCCTAGGGGCGCGCCCAAGGAGAGGGAGTCCTACTAGGATTACCAATCCTAGTAGGATTCCTCCACAAGGAAGAGAGGGGGAAGGAAGGAGAGGGAGAGGGAGTAGGAAAGGGGGCCCCGCCCGCCCCTTCCCTTGTCCAATTCGGACTGCAAGGGGGGGCATGTGGCCTGCCCTGGCTGCCCTCCTCTCTCTCCAATAAGGCCCATGGTGGCCCATTAGTTCCCCGGGGGGTTCCGGTAACCCCTCCGGCACTCTGTTTTTACCCGAAACTATCCGGAACACTTCCGGTGTCCAAATAACATGGTCCAATATATCAATCTTTATGCATCGACCATTTAGAGACTCCTCGTCATGTCCGTGATCTCATCCGGGACTCCGAACAACCTTCGGTCATCAAATCACATAAAATCATAATACAAATAGTCATCGAACATTAAGCGTGCGGACCCTACGGGTTCAAGAACTACGTAGACATGACTGAGACACATCTCCGGTCAATAACCAATAGCGGAACCTAGATGCTCATATTGGCTCCTACATATTCTAAGAACAACTTTATCGGTCAAACCGCATAACAACATACGTTGTTCCCTTTATCATTGGTATGTTACTTGCCCGAGATTCGATCGTCGGTACAATCATACCAAGTTCAATCTCGTTACTGGCTAGTCTCTTTACTCGTTCCGTAATGCATCATCCCATAACTAACTCATTAGTCACATTTCTTGCAAGGCTTATAGTGATGTGCATTATCAAGAGGGCCCAGAGATACCTCTCCGATACACGGAGTGACAAATCCTAATCATGATCTATGCCAACTCAACAAACACCATCGGAGACACCTGTAGAGCATCTTTATAATCACCCAGTTACTTGTGACGTTTCATAGCACACAAGGTGTTCCTCCGATATTGAAAGGATCGAGAAGAGGTGTCTAGAGGGGGGTGATTAGACACTAAGTAGCAAAAGTTGCCGTTTTTAATTTCTTTAAGTTGAAGTGGAGTTTTGGCACAAGTTTAACAAACACAATACATATCAAGCAAGCATGCAAATAGTATATGAGCAGCGGAAAGTAAAGCATGCAACTTGCAAGAATATAAAGGGTAGGGTTTGGAGAATTCAAACGCAATTGGAGACACGGATGTTTTTGTCGTGGTTCCGATAGGTGGTGATATCGTACATCCACGTTGATGGAGACTTCAACCCACGAAGGGTAACGGTTGCGCGAGTCCACGGAGGGCTCCACCCACGAAGGGTCCACGAAGAAGCAACCTTGTCTATCCCATCATGGCCATCACCCACGAAGGACTTGCCTCACTAGCGGTAGATCTTCACAAAGTAGGCGATCTCCTTGCCCTTACAAACTCCTTGGTTCAACTCCACAATCTTGTCGGAGGCTCCCAAGTGACACCTAGCCAATCTAGGAGACACCACTCTCCAAGAAGTAACAAATGGTGTGTTGATGATGAACTCCTTGCTCTTGTGCTTCAAATGATAGTCTCCCCAACACTCAGCTCTCTCTCACAGGATTTGGATTTGGTGGAAAGAAGATTTGAGTGGAAAGAAACTTAGGGAAGGCTAGAGATCAAGATTCATATGGTGGGAATGGAATATCTTGGCCTCAACACATGAGTAGGTGGTTCTCTCTCAGAAAATGTGTATTGGAAGTGTAGGTATGTTCTGATGGCTCTCTCCATGAATGAAGAGTGGGTGGAGGGGTATATATAGCCTCCACACAAAAACTAACCGTTACACACAATTTACCAATCTCGGTGAGACCGAATTGAGAAACTCGGTCGGACCGATTTAGCAAACCTAGTGACCATTATGATTTTCGGTGGGACTGAGATGCAACTCGGTAGGACTGATATGGTTAGGGTTAGGGCATAACGTAATCTCGGTGAGACCGATTACACAAACTCGGTGGGACCGATTTTGGTAATAAGCTAACCAGAGAGTTGGTCAGGCAAACTTGCTGAGACCGATTACACAAACTCGGTGGGACCGATTTTGGTAATAAGCTAACCAGAAATTTTGCATTGTAATCTCGGTAGTACCGATTGCTCAATCTCGGTGGGACCGATTTTGGTAATGGACATACACAGAGAGATTACAATCCCATCTCGGTGAGACCGAGATCCCTATCAGTGAAACCGATTTGCCTAGGGTTTGTGGCAGTGGCTATGACATCTGAACTCGGTGGCGCCGGATAGAAAGAATCGGTGGGGCCGAGTTTGACTTTTGGTTCAGGTCATATGTGGATGTGGGTAAGGTAGTTGAGGGTTTTGGAGCATATCACTAAGCTCTTTGAGCAAGCAAGCCATTACGCAACACCTCATCCCCTCTTGATAGTATTGGCTTTTCCTATAGACTCAATGTGATCTTGGATCACTAAAATAGAAAATGTAGAGTCTTGATCTTGAAGATTGAGCTAATCCTTTGTCCTTAGCATCTTGAAGGGGCTCCAGATTCTTTAGTCCATGCCACTTAATTTGTTGAACTTGTCTGAAACATACTAGGTAAAAGTATTAGTCCAACAAGAGATATGTTGTCATTAATTATCAAAATCACCCAGGGAGCACTTGTGCTTTCAATCTCCCACTTTTTGGTAATTGATGGCAACATACATCAAAGCTTTAGATACAGATATAGAGAATAGCAAGTAAAGCTTTGGAAAGACATGTAACAAGCATAGGATCCCCCTACATGTATGCAATCATGTGAATATGGAATATAGAAGCATGTGAGAGCATAACCATGATAGAGTAGAAATGTGTTACATGTATCTTGGCTATATGCATCAGGGCAAAAGCTATGAATATGCTCTTTTTGGTAATTGATGGCAACATACATCAAAGCTTTAGATACAGATATAGAGAATAGCAAGTAAAGCTTTGGAAAGACATGTAACAAGCATAGGATCCCCCTACATGTATGCAATCATGTGAATATGGAATATAGAAGCATGTGAGAGCATAACCATGATAGAGTAGAAATGTGTTACATGTATCTTGGCTATATGCATCAGGGCAAAAGCTATGAATATGGGAAATGTACCTTCATGCCCATGAGTCCTCCTTGCAAACAGTATGTACATCAGCAAGAATTTCTCATACACATGACTATGATGCATATACTTACCTTGTGGTCTTGAGTTGGCTAGGATGGGATGAGCCTACGTAAACAAGGTTAGATAACACAGATGCACCCACTAGCTAGAGCAAACAAAAGAAACCACAAGAGTACCAAGACTGGGATGACATGTAGAGTGAGTACAGAGTACCATGATAGATATTGACATGTCCCAAAGAGAAAGATATGCAATGAATTTAATAAATTTCTTTCCCTTGGATGTCTTGCTCCCCCTGAATCTAGCATGGGATACTGGGAGAAGATAGGGAACAGAAAAGCAGAGCTAATGCAAATAAGCACATATGAACATGTCTTTCCCCCAAGAAGACATGTCCCAAAAGAGAAAGATATGCAATGAATTTAATAAATTTATTTCCCTTGGATGTCTTGCTCCCCCTGAATCTAGCATGGGATACTGGGAGAAGATAGGGAACAGAAAAACGGAGCTCAAAGAAACAAATGAACAGAGCTAATGCAAATAAGCACATATGAACATGTCTTTCCCCCAAGAAGACATGTGGCATCTCTCCTCTTGAACATCAAGCATCTGGGATCCTTGAAGATTACTCTTTCCTGGAGTATTCCCTCCCCCTAGAGATCTCTCCCCCTAGAGATATGATTAAGCTTTGATGTGATCTCTCTCTCCCCCTTTGACATCAATTTCCAAGAAGGGTCTTCTGGAATTTGTTGTGAATGGGTTCGGTCCTTGAATCACAGTACAAAGCATTAAGGTAAATGTGATGCTTGCAGAGGACAAGATTCATTGAGTGGAGCTGGATCAAGAATAAAGCAGGAATAAATGGCAAAATGTTTTTCCAGTAGTGAAATCGGTGTCACCGAGTTGTATGCTTCGGTTGCTCCGAAAATATTCGGCTAGACCAGAGACATGAAACCGGTGGAACCGAGTTCATCACAGAGAAAAACACTTGTCACCTCAGCTCACTGGACAAATGAGATCTCACAAAGATTTGCAATGAATTGGATGCAGAAAATGCAGAACAAAAAGCAAAGAAAAGAAACTAAAAGATCTAGATGAAGTTTTTTTTTGAAAGGGGAAACAAATATGCATGAGACAAATGCAAGAACACAGAAAAGAACACAAGAGAACTTCATCTAGAGTTGGGCGGTGACAAAGTCACCTATGTTAGAGTATATTGACTTAGGAGTCAAGTGAGGTCACTTGATCATAGGTCGTACTCATCGTTTAAGCTCAAAATGGGGTTACCATTTTTCGTTTAAGTATCTTGATGTATTCACATCTTGTCGAGTTGCTTTGACTCATGACTTGGAGTAAAGATACTCTAAGATGGAATAACATACCTTGGGTGGCGGTGTTGATCTTGATCATGTAGTTAAACTTGTGTGGGTTGCTCAAGGTTGATGTAGCCTATCAAGAGTTGGGAGCACCCTTTGGATTTTGAGTTCATCTACCTACATGGGTTAGTTTTCGCAAGGAAGAGCACTTGTGTATCCCACATGACAATCATGAAGCTCAACATAGAATTTGTCAAAGGATATGTTTGAAAGGTTTTGTGCTTCCTTGTCATCAACCACCATTGTGTAGAGACTTGGTGATGTAGAGATTGCTCAAGATGTGAGTGAGTTGCAATCTCATAGAATTAGATTCATCCAAGTACCTACAAGGGTTAGATAACATGCAAGATGCAAATTTTCAAGACATAAGATAATCATCATAGGAGAAATATCAAGTGATTAGTCGTAAGCTCAAGTCTTGCATGTATCCAATGGAGTTCTGTAACGCCCCGAGACCGATGTGCCAGGTGTCTTCCAGTTATTCGTTGTTGTTGCCTTGTCATTTGCTTGCGTGTTGCATCTTGCCATGTCATCATCCTCATTGCATCATCATGTTTTCTAAACTTGCATCCGTCCCGGTCCCCTCGTTTCGTCTGTTGTCCGTTCTGAGCCTAGACACACTTGCACGCACCCGCGGCATGTCCGAAATAGTATTTTATAAGTGGCCGAAAAATGTTCTCGAAATGGGATGAAAGTTGGCGTGTGGTCTTATTATAGTGTAGATAGAATGCCTGTCAAGTTTCATCGCATTTGGAGTCCGTTTGATGCCCCAGCGGATAACTACAGCGGCAGTATAGCCGGTCTAACATCGGACGTTTTTGGTCTCCGGAAACGGTTGCCGGGTTGCATTCCCCCTCTCTCCTCTCAGTCCGCACATTTGACTTTGTCCGTCTAACCCTCTCTGCACAGTGCATCGAACCCCTCGCGCGCGTTCGGAAGCTGTCCCGGACCCGACCCGGGCAGTCGTCACCGTTGGGTCCGGATCATCCCCAAACATCTACAAAACGTCTATGTTTTCTTATTTGGGCTCCCTAACCTTTTATCCGGGTCCGTCCGATTAAAATCGAAGGGATCAAATGCCCCTATCACAAATCTACTTGTTTTATATAAGACCACCACCTACCGATTCAACCTAACCCTAAAATATAGGAGCCTTGTCCCTCGCGCCGCCGCCACACTCTTTCTCGGGATCCCTCCCGATCCAAACCACCAGCCTCCGTCTCGGATCCACCGCCGCCTCCCACTTCTCCTCGTTTTTGGCAGCAAGTCAACGTGTCCTCGCTCGATCCCCTGCTCATGCCCAAGGCCACCTCCTCTGCTCGATCCCGAGGGGATCACGAGCAGCTCGTCTCCGTTTCCTCGATCTCCAGTGAGCACCAGGCCGAGCCACTGTCTGTCCATCTCTATTTTCTCTCCCCGCCGCTCAGGTCTCTGGTTCTTCCCTCACCCCGTCTCTCTCTTTTCTCTGTATCAGGAGACCGCCATGGCTGCCTCGAAGATCCACAACTGCTCGGCCACTAGGAGCCCAAGACGCTGCCGCCCCGCGCCCGGGTCCTGCATCCCCGCCCGCTCTCCTTCTCCTCAGGGAACTCACCAGAGCTCCCGTGGCCGACGCCTCAAGCTCGCCGCCAAGCGCCGCCACGTCCCCGTTGTCTTCGTCGGGTTCGCGCCCGTGCCCCTTTTCCTGGACGCCCCTGCCTAGATCCTCTCCTCCTCACCTCGTTCGCATCGTCGGGATCGCGCCAAGTCCCTCGCCGGTGCCCTCTGCTCAAGAACGAGCATGGCGCTCACCGTCCTCTGCTTCGCGCTCCTGGGACTGCATCACGCGCGTGGCCTCTTTGCCTTGGGCCGTTTCTGCTGCACCAAGCCGGCCCACTGTTCTCTTCCAGCAAGGCCCATGGCCAATGTGAGCTGCCTCTCCAGCAAGGCCCGGCTCCCTGAAGCCCAATGTGAGGAAGCCCATCTTCGGTTGCTCCTCTAGAGCCCAGTTCAGGCCAGTTTTGGCCCGACTCATGTTTTTTTTCCGTGGAGTGATTTATCTATTTATCCATGAGTTTGCAGATTTACAGAAAACCCCTTGCACAACATGCATATAATAACTCACAAACGGTGCATCATATTAAAACAATTTATATATGAAATATGCTTAGTTTTTCATCTAGTTTCATAATATGTCTTTTTCATCCATGTTTAAAATGCTTAAAATGCTGTTTGATTAAATTTTCTTAAATAACATGCTAAAATGGTTTAATTCATAACTTAATAACTGTAGCTCGGTTTTTATTAAACTTTATATGTAATTGGGGTAGAATTTTTCCTAGTTTAACATGGTGTACTTGCTTCGCATGTTTAACAACTCTAAAATTATGTTTAGGGCAGAACAGTACCAAACCTTAAAATATGCATATGGGGTTTTACCGGAATTGTTGTTCGTTGTTTCTGGCCTCATTTAAACTTGCCTAGATAGGTAGTTTTGTTGTGCTTCACCCCTTGCCATGTTAATCAACATATAATATTGTTGAGTACCTAAATGAGAGAGAACTAAATAATTCATGTGGTGTTTTCTTCAATATGCAACTCCGTTGAATATTGAGCTCCACTTAATTTGTAGGGTTGTTTGTGCACTTTGCCATGCCATGTTTCATTAAACCGGACATGCATCATACTTGATTGTGCATCATGCCATGTTCATGTGTTGGTTGTTTACTATGTTGTGTGTTTCTTTCCGGTGTTGCTTCTTCGGGTTGGTTCCGATTACGTCGCGTTTGTGAGGATCCATTCGACTACGTCTGTTTGTCTTCTTCATGGACTCGTTCTTCTTCCTTGCGGGATCTCAGGCAAGATGACCATACCCTTGAAATCACTTATATCTTTGCTTGCTAGTTGCTCTCTCTTTTGCTATGCCTATGCTGCGATACCCACTACTTGCTTATCATGCCTCCCATATTGTTAAGCCAAGCCTCTAACCCACCTTGTCCTAGCTGTAACATCCCAAATTTTCAATTTGGAATGTTATACATTAGATCATCATGCATATCATATTTTATTTGCTTTGGGTTTTGATCCTAGAAAATTCTAAGCAACTCAAGGACCCACGGAGAGAGTTGGGGATTTCGTTATTTTCATATTTGAGTTTTTCTCAAATTTTGACAATAGGATCATTTGATTTTATTTATTTTATCATCAATTATTTCTATTACAAAAATATGAGAGAGGGAATAAAATGACTTTCCAAAAATATAGAAATATTGAGGATTTAATAAAAAATCAAATAGTTTTATTTCGGAGTTTTTTTGTTGTTTTTATTTGAATTAGGAAAAATGCGCATTTTTCAAAATTGCATTTAGGGCCCAAATAAATGTTCACTTTGTCGGGCTTGATTTTAGAAACCCGGGAAAATTTATTTCGGGATTTTTGGAGTCCGTTTAGTATTTCTTTTTATGTTTATTCTGAGCGAAAAAAAAAACGGAACCGACTATGGGCCGTACTCGGCCAGGACTCCGCCTGGCCGGGGCCTATATAAGCCGGGGCAAGCCAGCCCGAAGACCCAGCCGCCCTGAAACCCTAGCCCCAGCCCCGCCGCCGCCAGTCGCCGCCGCCCCGCCGCCGATCCGCCGGAGCCGCACGTCGCCCGAGATTCTCCGCACCTCGAATTCCGTGCCGTTTAAAAAAATATCCGTTCGTCGTTTTTCTTTTTTGTCGGATTTTCCGCGGTTATTTTCTGATCGTGATTTCTGATCCGATTTTCATTTTAGTTTTTCTTTTCGCTCGTTTATCGAAATCAGGCGATTCAAGCGCCTGGAGTTTCGTCTCGAAACCCTCTATCCGAATAATCAACTTAAACAAGTTTTTGCTACTGTAAAATTTGACTTAGGTTCAGATTACTAGAACGAAGTTGTTTTCTTTCGCCGTTTGACTTTCTTTACTTCGTTCGATTTGATTCCTTTTGCCAACCGGAGTTCTTAAGTTGAACCTTCTGGTTAGATCTCTTATTTGAGTTTTACCTGTGCATTAGATGAGTACTTATTGTATGCTTGTTTGTTTGCCTGCGATAGAGTACCCGGAGTGCGCCGCCTGTTACTTCGAATCGTTAGGTTTCACGGATCATCAGCAAGGCAAGTAACACTTTGATCATACCTTTTCTACAACCCAGTTTTTTTGCATTAGATCAATCTTCACACATTGCATGATTAGGATCTAATTAAACTGTGGGATGGGAAGTAGATGAGGTAGTACCTATTACCTGTTTATTATCAAACCTTTGGGAGTTACTTCTACGTTTGCTTATTATGCCATGCTATGCTAGTAGACGTGGATTGGGTGAGTGAAATCCATGACAGATGTGAGATTCATAATTAATGGTTTATCTAAGGTGGAAACTTAAACACACATCTGGGTGGATTGAGGCACCTGGGTATTCCAGGACATGCCTGTTTCTTTTGGACCGCCACCCAGACTCAAAGGGATCATGAGATTTTTCAAACTAGAAACTTCCGTGTGCAGCCACAAGCCATTATGGGCTCTGGCATAGTTGATTAAGTCGTGCGAACTCTTACAGGGTAGACTAGCAGATGTAGGGGAAAGTAGGTGTACCATTCTATCCATCGTAAGGTGCTAGCGCTTCTGAAAGACTGTGTCTCGGTCATCCGTTTCTCAAACACCATGTAGTGCGAGAAATCCAACGGAGGCGATCGAGTCTTGTGGGGAAAAGTGCGCAAACCTCTACAGAGTGTAACAAACTAATCATGATTAGCCGTGTCCCCGGTTATGGACATCTTGAGTATCTAGTATCTGGATTATCATGTGAATCTCAACATGTTACTCTAAAATTAATGTTGTTGGGTTAATGATGATGCTTAATTGGGATTCAGAATGCTGTCAACCATTCTCAATGTTTAACAACCACCATGATAGTAATTAAATTTATTCCTTTTGAAGTAGGGAAAATTGGCTTTATGCAAAACTGTAACCATAGAGCTTTCCACCAGCCAAATATGCATATAGTATAGCTGTTGCATTCCATTACTCTCTATGTGTTACCTTGCCAACATATTCCATGTGCTGACCCATTTTCGGGCTGCAACGTTAATGTTGCAGACTTTTCAGACGACGATTAAGGAGTTTTAGGTCGTGGTTCTGTACTCAGTGATGCCGTTGGAGTTGATGGACTCATTTATCTTCCAAGCCTTCCGTTGTTATTATTATTAGATGGCCTTAAGCCATATTTATTGTAATAAGTTCTCTTTTGAGACACTCGATGTAATAAGTGTGTGATTGCTACTCTGCTATAAATCCTCCGAGTACTGTGTGGTGTCAGCATTACTGATCCAGGGATGACACCGGAGCACAGAGATCAGACTGTTTGAGGTCTGGTCGCTACAGAGATGGTATTAGAGAACATGATGACTGTAGGACACGACCACTAAGCTAAAGACCTAGATCACTACTCACTCTCTTCTCTTCTGACCTCTCATCTTTTCTACTCTTTAGGATGGCGGATGTAAGGAACAAGTTCACCCAACCGGATGAAGATACACCCTTTGGACGCCACTTGAAGGAAGTCACTAGATACCTGAACATAGGAGTACCGAGCTTCACGGGAACCTACAACGCCACTTTACCTGAAGAAGAGCGCTGGATGATTCAAGTTCAAGTTCCAGGAAGGACGTTCATGCCAGTCACTGAGCCCATAGAGTTTTCTTTTGATGCACCAACTTGGAGTCTAGGAAAGAGTATGGCAGCTCACATCGCCATGGGACGCATTGGAGAAGTCTACCGCAAGGATCTTAAGGATACTATATACCAGATTTGTGGGCGCCGAGATGAACACTGGGAGATGATCAGCACCAGGAAGGATAGATCAATCGCAGCTTTTATCCAGGAATTAAACCAACACATTCAATGCCAGGAGAACCAGATGTGTGCCGACATGATAGATCTGAAGAAGGCTAAGACTAGAATCAAGGAACTGGAGGAAGAACTCAAGGCTACACGTGAAGATTATGAAGAAGAAATTGAAGTATTGGTGGAGAAGAATGACGACCTGATCAAGAAGATTGGAATATTTATGGGAGGCCCGACACCAGTAGATGAAGACGAAGAACCCAAGGAAATTAACCCAGAAGACTACATCATCATCGACGGCACCGACTCGGAACCAGATAGTAGCGATGATGACTATGTTGATGAAGCTAGAGCAGATATCATGGAGTCTACAACCGTAGAATATTTCTAGTAGACCACCTCATTAGTAGTGGTAGTCCACCATGTAAATATAGTAGTCCGAGCACTTTGCGATAGTTAGATCGATTGTATGCCTTTGTTTGTTTGAATGAAGTGAATTTTTTGCTTTTGCCTCATGTGCATATGGGTAGTGTTTTCTCTTTAGACCCCCTCTATTCTTATATCTCATCTTTTCTAAAACCCTCAGATGCCTCCGAGACGTGACCCCGGATTTGCCTTTCCACTGGAGCTCACCCAGTTGATCCAGCAGCAGAACACCTTGATGCAGTTGCTAGTCCAAAATCAGAATCAGGGGAACAACAACAACAACCCACCACCACCACCACCACCTGTTGACCACTTAGCCCGTTTTCTTAGACTGAATCCGCCGATGTTTTCCAGTAGCACCGAGCCGATAGTAGCAGATGATTGGCTCCGCAAGACAGCTAGGGAGTTGACCACAGTAGGATGCACAGATGCGGAGAAGGTTAAGTTTGTCGCACATCAGTTAGAAGGACCCGCAGCATCATGGTGGGAGAATTTTATAGCCACCTTCCCAGTCGACACTGTCACATGGGACCAGTTTCAGCAGGCTTTCCGTACTGCCCATGTTTCAGCAGGAGCTATGGCCATGAAGAAGCGTGAGTT
Organism: Triticum urartu; assembly: GCF_056163025.1. Lineage (NCBI taxonomy): Eukaryota > Viridiplantae > Streptophyta > Magnoliopsida > Poales > Poaceae > Triticum > Triticum urartu. Next base: position 393,937,808 of record NC_141874.1, on the reverse strand, counting down.
TCGTAACTTGCGCCAAGGAGGACGGACAGTTGGCCAGTATGTGGAGGAGTTTAGTAAGCTAGCACATTATGCCCCAGATGACGTTGCTACGGATGCAGCTAAGCAGGAGAAGTTCCTGGAAGGACTGAATGATGAGTTGAGTATGCAGTTGATGGTAGCCACCTTCAACAACTACCAGGAGTTGGTAGACCGTGCTCTTATGATTGAAGGGAAGCAGCAGCAAATTGAGAACCGCAAGAGGAAGTATGGACAAGGAAAGTATAATTCAGGATCTCAGCAGAAGCCATGTTTTACCCCTAGACCGGGAGGACAATTTCAGGATACCCATGGAGTAGGTAGCTCGCACAATCACAATGGCACCAAGAATGGTAATGGGAATGGAGGAAGCAATGGCCAGAACCGCAGCACCCCATCAACCCCAGGCAAGAGAGATCTGAGTTAAGTCACCTGTTTCAAGTGTTCCAAGACCGGACATTATGCCAATGAATGTCCTGAAGGCCAAAACGGCAATGGAAGTTCTGGAAAGAAGCCGAACCCTTTCAACAGGGGACAGGTGAACCACGTTAATGTGGAGGAGGTTGAAGCTCAGCCCGATGCAGTAATAGGTAAGTTTTTGGTTAAGTCATTTACTGCACTCGTTCTTTTGATACTGGTGCATCGCATTCATACATATCAAGGGGATTTGTGGAAAAGTATAGCCTACCCACTAGGGTTCTCAAAACACCTATGCTAGTAAGCTCACCAGGAGCAGAGTACATGGCCAGTCAAGGATGTTTTCAAGTGCCATTAAGCATAGGACGGCATGTTTTCCCAACAGATTTAATATTCTGGAATCCCAAGGTCTGGATGTGATTCTTGGTATGGATTGGCTGTCGATGTATGGAGGAAACATCGATTGTGCTAGTAAGTCAATTTTGCTTACCACCCCAGAAGGGAGAAGGATCAAGTATGTATCCCGGCATGCGCCAAACAAGACACAAGTAAATTCATTAACAGGAGTTGTGCAGGAGGAAGTACCAGTGGTAAGGGAATTCCCTGATGTATTTCCAGAGGAGTTGCCAGGCATGCTACCGGATAGAGATATTGAGTTCTTGATTGAGCTATTGCCAGGCACAGGGCCAATATCAAAGAGACCATATAGGATGCCAGCAAAGGATTTGGTGGAAATTAAGAAACAGATTAAGGAATTACTGGATAAAGGTTACATTCGCCCAAGTTCTCCACCTTGGGGATCACCAGTACTACTACTGGAGAAGAAGGATGGATCGTTAAGGATGGTTGTTGATTATCGAGGATTGAATGAAGTAACAATCAAGAACAAGTACCCGCTACCAATGATCAATGATCTGTTTGATCGATTGCAAGGAGCTAAAGTGTTTTACAAGATCGATTTGTGATCAGGGTACCACCAGTTGAAGCTTCGAGAACAGGATATTCCGAAGACAGCTTTTACCACCAGGTATGGGCTGTATGAGTATACCGTTATGCCATTTGGTCTGACTAACGCGCCTGCCTATTTTATGAACATGATGAACAAAGTGTTTATGGAGTTTTTGGATAAGTTCGTCGTAGTGTTCATTGATGATATCCTGGTTTATTCAAAGAATGAAGAGGGACATAAGGAGCATTTGCGTTTGGTACTTGGAAAGCTCAGAGAACATCAATTATATGCCAAGTTCAGCAAATGTGAGTTTTGGTTGAAGGAAGTAGGATTCCTCGGACACATTATATCTGGAGAAGGTATAGCTGTTGATCCCACTAAAGTTGATACCGTGATCAAGTGGGAAGCCCCAACTACCGTTGGAGAGATTAGGAGTTTTCTTGGACTCACAGGATACTACCGGAGGTTTATTGAAAAAATTTCTATGATTTCGAAGCCTCTGACGGAGTTGTTGAAGAAAGATACCAAGTTCAAATGAACTGAGCAGTGTGAGGCTAGTTTCCAGGAGTTGAAGAAACGCTTGGTTACCTCACCAGTGTTGATTTTGCCAGATCAGACCAAGGATTATGAGGTGTATTGCGACGCTTCACGTCGAGGACTTGGAGCAGTGCTTATGCAGGAAGGGAGAGTTGTTTCATATGCCACAAGACAACTGAAGCCCCATGAGTTGAATTACTCTACGCATGATTTGGAGTTAGCAGCCGTAGTGCATGCCTTGAAGACATGGAGACATTTCCTCATCGGAAATCATTGTGAGGTGTACACGGATCATAACAGTTTGAAGTACATTTTCACACAGAAGGAGTTGAACCTCAGACAAAGGAGATGGTTGGAGCTCATCAAGGATTATGATATGAAATTGCATTATCATCCCGGGAAGCCTAATGTAGTAGCTGATGCATTAAGCCGCAAGAGCCATGTCAATACGTTAATGATGGGAGAAATACCCAAGGAGTTAGCAGAAAATCTTCATGAACTATGTTTGGAAATAGTTCCGAGAGGCTATGTAGCAACGTTGGAAATTCAGTCAACTTTGATGGACAGAATCAGGGAAGCTCAGAAGATTGACAAGGAGATTGCTTCCATAAAGGAGAAAATGAAAGAAGGAAAAGCTAAAGGATTTCGTGAGGATGAGCACGATACCCTATGGTTTGAAGACCGTGTCTATGTGCCCAATGACCCGGAGATCGGGAAGTTAATTCTGCAAGAGGCCCATGATTCACCCTATTCGATTCACCCAGGGAATACCAAGATGTATCTGGATTTGAAGGATATTTTCTGGTGGACCGGAATGAAGAAAGAAATAGCAGAGTATGTAGCAGTTTGTGATGTATGCCAGAGAGTAAAGGCAGAGCATCAGAAGCCAGCAGGATTGTTACAACCATTGCCGATACCCGAATGGAAGTGGGATAAGTTAGGCATGGATTTTATCACGGGATTGCCTAGGACTTGTTCAGGCTATGACTCAATTTGGGTTGTAGTCGATCGATTGACGAAAGTAGCTCATTTCATCCCAGTAAAGACCACTTATACCAGTGCTAAGTTGGCAAAAATATACATGACCAGAATAGTATGTCTGCATGGAGTTCCGAGGAGTATCGTATCAGATAGAGGAACCCAGTTTACCTCAAAGTTCTGGAAGCAGTTGCACGAAACTTTGGGAACCAGGCTAGAATTCAGTACAGCTTTTCATCCGTAGACAGATGGACAGACCGAGAGAGTCAATCAGATTTTGGAGGATATGCTGAGAGCTTGTGCGCTAGATTATGGATCTAGTTGGGACGATAATTTGCCATATGCAGAGTTCTCTTACAACAACAGTTACCAAACCAGTTTGAAGATGGCCCCTTTCGAAGCTTTGTACGGAAGAAGGTGCAGGACACCGCTGTCATGGGACGAAGTCGGAGACCACCAGTTGTTTGGACCTGACTTGATTAAGGAGTCTGAATAGAAAGTGAAGTTGATTCGTGATAGGCTCAAGGTAGCCCAGTCCAGACAGAAGAGTTATGCAGATTCTAAACGCAAGGAGACAGTTTACGAAGTTGGAGACAGAGCTTATCTTCGAGTATCTCCACTTCGGGGAACAAAGCGTTTTGGAGTTAAAGGAAAGTTAGCGCCACGATTTGTAGGACCATATCGAATTGTGGAGCGTATGGGAGAAGTGGCCTACAAGTTGAAATTGCCCGAAGGATTGTCAGGAATTCATGATGTGTTCCACGTTTCTCAGTTAAAGAAGTGTCACACGGAGATGGCTGACATACCATTGAGAGACATAGTGCCTTTGGAAACTATTCAGTTGGATAACGATTTGACCTACGAGGAGAAACCAGTTAAGATCCTCGAGTTTGCCAGCCGAGTCACCCGCGGCAAGGTTATCAAGTTTTGCAAGGTTCAGTGGAGCCACCACACGGAGGATGAAGCCACCTGGGAACGAGAGGAAGATTTGCTCAAAGACCACCCTCACCTATTTTCTAGCCAACCCGAATCTCGAGGGCGAGATTCATCTTAAGGGGGGTAGGTTTGTAACATCCCAAATTTTCAATTTGGAATGTTATACATTAGATCATCATGCATATCATATTTTATTTGCTTTGGGTTTTGATCCTAGAAAATTCTAAGCAACTCAAGGACCCACGGAGAGAGTTGGGGATTTCGTTATTTTCATATTTGAGTTTTTCTCAAATTTTGAGAATAGGATCATTTGATTTTATTTATTTTATCATCAATTATTTCTATTACGAAAATATGAGAGAGGGAATAAAATGACTTTCCCAAAATATAGAAATATTGAGGATTTAATTAAAAAATCAAATAGTTTTATTTCGGAGTTTTTTTGTTGTTTTTATTTGAATTAGGGAAAATGCGCGTTTTTCAAAATTGCATTTAGGGCCCAAATAAATGTTCACTTTGTCGGGCTTGATTTTAGAAGCCCGGGAAAATTTATTTCGGGATTTTTGGAGTCCGTTTAGTATTTCTTTTTATTTTTCTTCCAAGCGAAAAAAAAACGGAACCGACTATGGGCCGTACTCGGCCAGGACTCCGCCTGGCCGGGGCCTTTATAAGCCAGGGCAAGCCAGCCCGAAGGCCCAGCCGCCCCGAAACCCTAGCCCCAGCCCCGCCGCCGCCAGTCGCCGCCGATCCGCCGGAGCCGCCCGTCGCCCGAGGTTCGCCGCACCTCGAATTCCGTGCCGTTTAAAAAAATCCTTTCGTCGTTTTTATTTTTCGTCGGATTTTCCGCGGTTATTTTCTGATCGCGATTTCTGATCCGATTTTCATTTTAGTTTTTCTTTTCGCTCGTTTATCGGAATCAGGCGATTCAAGCGCCTGGAGTTTCGTCTCGAAACCCTCTATCCGAATAATCAACTTAAACAAGTTTTTGCTACTGTAAAATTTGACTTAGGTTCAGATTACTAGAACAAAGTTGTTTTCTTTCGCCGTTTGACTTTCTTTGCTTCGTTCGATTTGATTCCTTTTGCCAACCGGAGTTCTTAAGTTGAACCTTCTGGTTAGATCTCTTATTTGAGTTTTACCTGTGCATTAGATGAGTACTTATTGTATGCTTGTTTGTTTGCCTGCGATAGAGTACTCGGAGTGCGCCGCCTGTTACTTCGAATCGTTAGGTTTCACGGATCATCAGCAAGGCAAGTAACACTTTGATCATACCTTTTCTACAACCCAGTTTTTTTGCATTAGATCAATCTTCACACATTGCATGATTAGGATCTAATTAAACTGTGGGATGGGAAGTAGATGAGGTAGTACCTATTACCTGTTTATTATCAAACCTTTGGGAGTTACTTCTACGTTTGCTTATTATGCCATGCTATGCTAGTAGACGTGGATTGGGTGAGTGAAATCCATGACAGATGTGAGATTCATAATTAATGGTTTATCTAAGGTGGAAACTTAAACACACATCTGGGTGGATTGAGGCACCTGGGTATTCCAGGACATGCCTGTTTCTTTTGGACCGCCACCCAGACTCAAAGGGATCATGAGATTTTTCAAACTAGAAACTTCCGTGTGCAGCCACAAGCCATTATGGGCTCTGGCATAGTTGATTAAGTCGTGCGAACTCTTACAGGGTAGACTAGCAGATGTAGGGGAAAGTAGGTGTACCATTCTATCCATCGTAAGGTGCTAGCGCTTCTGAAAGACTGTGTCTCGGTCATCCGTTTCTCAAACACCATGTAGTGCGAGAAATCCAACGGAGGCGATCGAGTCTTGTGGGGAAAAGTGCGCAAACCTCTACAGAGTGTAACAAACTAATCATGATTAGCCGTGTCCCCGGTTATGGACATCTTGAGTATCTAGTATCTGGATTATCATGTGAATCTCAACATGTTACTCTAAAATTAATGTTGTTGGGTTAATGATGATGCTTAATTGGGATTCAGAATGCTGTCAACCATTCTCAATGTTTAACAACCACCATGATAGTAATTAAATTTATTCCTTTTGAAGTAGGGAAAATTGGCTTTATGCAAAACTGTAACCATAGAGCTTTCCACCAGCCAAATATGCATATAGTATAGCTGTTGCATTCCATTACTCTCTATGTGTTACCTTGCCATCATATTCCATGTGCTGACCCGTTTTCGGGCTGCAACGTTAATGTTGCAGACTTTTCAGACGATGATTAAGGAGTTTTAGGTCGTGGTTCTGTACTCAGTGATGCCGTTGGAGTTGATGGACTCACTTATCTTCCAAGCCTTCCGCTGTTATTATTATTAGATGGCCTTAAGCCATATTTATTGTAATAAGTTCTCTTTTGAGACACTCGATGTAATAAGTGTGTGATTGCTACTCTGCTATAAATCCTCCGAGTACTGTGTGGTGTCAGCATTACTGATCCAGGGATGACACCGGAGCACAGAGATCAGACTGTTTGAGGTCTGGTCGCTACACTAGCAAACCGTTGTTTGGCTATGTTACCACTTTGCTCAGCCCCTCTTATAGTGTTGTTAGTTGCAGGTGAAGGTTGGAGTTTGTTCCTTGTTGGAACATGGATATTTTGTTGGGTTATCACAATATCTCTTATTTAATTAATGCATCTATATACTTGGTAAAGGGTGGAAGGCTCGGCCTTATGCCTGGTGTTTTGTTCCACTCTTGCCGCCCTAGTTTCCGTCATATCGGTGTTATGTTCCTGGATTTTGCGTTTGCGTTCCTTACACGGTTGGGTTATAATGGGAACCCCTTGACAGTTCTCCTTGAATAAAACTCCTCCAGCAAGGCCCAACATTGGTTTTACCATTTGCCACCTAGCCTTTTCTTTCCCTTGGGTAGGCCTGCCCACGGGTCATCTTTATTTAAACCCCCGGGCCAGTGCTCCTCTGAGTGTTGGTCCAACTTGTCAGCCGCCGGTGGCCACCAGGGGCAACTCTGGGCTGGCCTACCGGAAGTTTGGACAATCCGGTGTGCCGTGAGAACGAGATATGTGCAGGTCCTATCGGGATTTGTGGGCACATTCGGGTGGCTTTGCTGGTCTTGTTTTACCATTGTCGAAATGTCTCATAACCGGGATTCCGAGTCTGATCGGGTTGTCTTGGGAGAAGGAATATCCTTTGTTGACCGTGAGAGCTTGTGATGGGCTAAGTTGGGACACCCCTGCAGGTATTTGAACTATCAAAAGCCGTGCCCGCGGTTATGGGCAGATGGGAATTTGTTAATGTCCGGTTGTAGAAAACCTGAAGTTGATCTTAACTAAAATACATCAACCGCATGTGTAGCCGTGATGGTCTCTTCTCGGCGGGGTCCGGGAAGTGAACACGGTGTTGGAGTTATGCTTGACGTAGGTTGTTCTAGGATCACTTCTTGATCATAGTTCATCGATCGTGCCTTTGCCTTCTCTTCTTGCTCTCTTTTGCGTATGTTAGCCACTATATATGCTAGTCGCTTGCTGCAGCTCCACCTCATACCTTTTACCTACCTATAAGCTTAAATAGTCTTGATCGCGAGGGTGTGAGATTGCTGAGTCCCCGTGACTCATAGATACTTCCAAAACCAGCTTGCAGGTGCCGTTGAACCGTGCAGGTGACGCAACCAAGCTCAAGGAGGAGCTCGGTGAAGATTGTGTTCGCTATGTTGTCCCGTTTCCAGTTGATCAGTAGTGGAGCCCAGTTGGGACGATCAGGGATCTGTGTAGCATTTGGGGTAGTCTTCTTTTATTTTGGTTCTGTAGTCGGACCTTGATTGTATCTGTATGATGTAATGCTTTATTCATGTATTGTGTGAAGTGGCGATTGTAAGCCAACTATGTATCTCTTTCCCTTATCTATTACATGGGTTGTGTGAATATTACCTCACTTGCGACATTGCTTTCAATGCGGTTATGCCTCTAAGTCGTGCTTCGACACGTGGGAGATATAGCCGCATCGAGGGCGTTACAAGTTCCTACTCCAAGTTTGAAGCATCAATGATGTTCAATTCACCTCTTAACCTGCAAAACACTTTCTCATCAAGTGGTTTAGTGAATATATCCGCTAATTGCTTATCGGTGCGAACATGCTTAAGGTTTATGTCACCCTTAGCAACATGATCTCGAATGAAATGATGACGAACTTCAATATGCTTAGTTAGAGAGTGTTGCACGGGATTGTGAGCAATCTTGATAGCACTTTCATTGTCACAAAGTAATGGAACATGTTTCACATATATCCCATAATCTTTAAGAGTTTGGGTCATCCAAAGTAATTGAGCACAACATGAACCAGCGGCAATGTATTCCGCTTCGGCGGTGGATAAGGATACCGAGTTTTGTTTCTTGGAAGACCAAGACACAAGAGATCTACCAAGGAATTGACAAGTACCCGAAGTGGACTTTCTATCAACCTTGTCACCGGCATAGTCCGAGTCAGAGTAGCCAACAAGATCAAAGGAAGCCCCCTTTGGATACCAAATGCCAAAATTTGGTGTATGTATTAAGTATCTCACTATCCTCTTCACGGCCTTAAGATGACATTCCTTAGGAGCAGCTTGATATCGTGCACACATGCACACACTTAGCATGATATCGGGACGTGAAGCACATAGATATAACAATGAACCAATCATAGAGCGGTAAACTTTTTGATCAACCGGTTCACCATCTTTGGTCAAATCAAGATGTCCACTAGTAGGCATGGGTGTAGTCATACCTTTGCATTCTTTCATATTGAACTTCTTGAATAAGTCCTTGGTGTACTTCGTTTGAGAGACAAAGGTGCCTTCCTTGGTTTGCTTGATTTGCAAACCAAGAAAGAATTTGAGTTCACTCATCATAGACATCTCAAACTTCTTCGACATTAGCTTCCCAAACTTTTCACTAAAATGAGGGTTAGTTGATCCAAATATAATATCATCGACATAAATTTGGCATACAAATAGTTCTCCATTAACCCTTTTAGTAAAAAGAGTAGAATCTATTTTTCCAATTTCAAAGCCTTTTTCAATAAGGAACTTGGTCAATCATTTATACCATGCTCTAGGAGCTTGTTTAAGACCATAAAGGGCTTTGTGAAGTTTGTAGACATGATTAGGTTTCTAGGATTGACAAAGCCGGGAGGTTGCTTAACATAAACTTCCTCGTCAATTTCACCATTTAGAAAAAGCACTTTTAATGTCCATTTGGTACAAAGTGATATCATGGTGATTAGCATAGGCAAGTAAGATGCGAATGGACTCAAGTCTAGCAACGGGAGCATATGTCTCACCATAGTCCATACCTTCGACTTGTGTGTAGCCTTGGGCGACGAGACGTTCTTTGTTGCGAACCACTTGTCCATCTTCGTGTTGCTTGTTGCGAAACACCCATTTGGTACCGATGATGTTGTGGTTGTTGTCGGGCTTCTCGACCAATGTCCATACTTGATTTCTCTCAAAGTTGTGTAGCTCTTCATGCATAGCGTTTATCCAGTCCGGATCCTCCAATGCTTCTTCAACCTTCATAGGTTCAATGCTAGAGATGAATGAGTAATGTTCACAAAAGTTAGCCAAATGAGTTTTAGAGCGAGTGATTCTCCCGATTTGGATATCATTGTAGATTTGCTCCACGGGATGATCTTTAGCAATTCTTGCTCGAACTCGTGAAAGCTTTTGCTTGGGTCTTGGTTGAACATCTTCTTCATCTTGTTCTTCTTCTTGGACTTCTTCATTGTTAGCATTGTCGTTCTCTTGTCGTGGTGGAGAAGGAGGTTGTTGACGTTCGTCTTGGAGAACTTCCTCGTTTTCTTCATCTTGCTGTGTCCCACTCGTGGATGCTTCCGTATCAACTCTTGGTTCACCTTGTCGTGAGGTAGAAGCTTCCACTTGGACGGACGAGGTACTCTCCTTTATCTTCATTGGACGAATCTTGCCAATAGACAAGTCTTGGATTGCTTCCGAGGGATCTTTGTCTCCTACATCAATTGGCAATTGCTCTACTTGCGATCCGTTAGATTCATCAAACTTCACATCTACCGTTTCTTCAACCTTTCTGGTGAAATTGTTGTAGACACTGTATGTGTGAGAGTTTGAGCCATAACCAAGTAGGAAACCTTCATGAGACTTAGGAGCAAATTTAGAACGATGATGCTTATCAAGAATGTAGCACTTTGAGCCGAATACTCGAAAGTATCCAACTTGGGGTTTGTTACCGGTGAGGAGCTCGTATGCCGTCTTGCCGAGTAGCTTGTGAAGATACAAGCGATTTGTTGCATGACAAGCTGTCTCAACTGCTTCCACCCAAAAGTGTTTTGGCGTCTTGTACTCATCAAGCATCGTTCTTGCCATCTCGATAAGAGTCCGGTTCTTCCTCTCAATGACTCCATTTTGTTGAGGTGTGTACGTAGCCGAGAACTCATGTGTAATCCCTTCTTCTTCAAGAAAGGTGTCTACATTTGCGTTCTTGAACTCCATTTCATTGTCACTCCGAACCTTCTTGATCTTCATGTCAAATTGATTTTGGGCCTTCCTAGCAAAGTTTTTGAAGATCTTTTGGACCTGCGATTTGTCATCAAGAAAGAACACCCACGTAAATCTTGAAAAATCATCAACTATGACTAGACCAAATGAGTTACCACCGAGACTCTTGTAGGCATTTGGACCAAAGAGATCCATGTGAAGTAGCTCGAGTGGTCTTCTTGTGGTCATGATGTTCTTAGCACGATGACTTCCTCCAACTTGGTTCCCTGCTTGACAAGCAGTACAAAGTCTATCCTTGTCAAATATGACATCGTTAACGCCAAGGATATGATTTCCTTTAATGAGTTTGTCAAGGTTTCGCATGCCCACATGGCCTAGCCTTCTATGCCACAACCAGCCTTTAGAAGACTTAGCAATTAAGAAAGTTCTAGGTTGAGCCTTTTTAGTGAAATCAACAATGTAAAGATCTCCTCTATGTATACCGGTAAAGACCATTTTATGATTATCTCTATGAAACACTTGGCAGTCTACTTTAGTAAATAGGACATTGAAACCGAAATCAGCAAGTCTAGATACTGAAAGTAAGTTGTAGCCAAGAGATTCAACGAGCATGACATTTTGTATGGAGCTATCATGTGAGATGGCCACCTTACCAAGGCCAACCACTTTACCCTTTGAATTATCACCAAAAGTGACATACTTTCGAGGGTCGTCGTTTCCAGCAAGCTCACGGAACATGTCTTTATCCCCGGTCATATGATCAGTACATCCACTATCAAGGACCCATTCCTTTCCTCCAGCCATGTAGCCGCGAAGATTTGCCATAAGACCAAAGTGTCTCATCGCATCATCGAGATCATAATCACTATCATCATCCTCATCATGGTATCCATGTTCAACATCATTTTGTGATTGATCAATTCCTAGAGAGGGTAATTCATTAGACAAATGATCATCACAATGGTCACCTTTATGGATTCTAATAGCTTCGGATATGATATCGCTAATGATCGCAACATTTCCTACGGCACGCAAGAGATTGGTAAGCTCAAATATACAATCACCAAAGCTAGGATCACTAGAATTCATCTTAATCAAAGCAATAGACTTATGGAGAATTTCGTCTAAATTTTTCAAGGAATAATCTGGAAATCGGTCCTCAAGAAATTTCCATATAGTATAGGCACAATCAAGAGTAGGCAAACTAGCAATCAAATTTTTGGGCAATCCTCTTATGATAAGATTGATGGTTCTAAGATTGCGAATCATGTCATGATCCTCTTCGGGTGTGGGATGCAAGGGATCAATATGAGGTGCACAAGGGCTAGCAATGTACTTGTTCAAGTGATATTCAATGAAAATCTCAAGCATTTCATTTTTCCACTCATGAAAATATTCTCCATCAAGAATAGGCACTCTATGTCTAAGACTCCCCGAAGTAGACACATCCATCTTCCTCCAAAGGTATTTAAACCAAGGCAATGGAGACCAACGCTCGGATACCAATTGAAAGGATCGAGAAGAGGTGTCTAGAGGGGGGTGATTAGACACTAAGTAGCAAAAGTTGCCGTTTTTAATTTCTTTAAGTTGAAGTGGAGTTTTGGCACAAGTTTAACAAACACAATACATATCAAGCAAGCATGCAAATAGTATATGAGCAGCGGAAAGTAAAGCATGCAACTTGCAAGAATATAAAGGGTAGGGTTTGGAGAATTCAAACGCAATTGGAGACACGGATGTTTTTGTCGTGGTTCCGATAGGTGGTGATATCGTACATCCACGTTGATGGAGACTTCAACCCACGAAGGGTAACGGTTGCGCGAGTCCACGGAGGGCTCCACCCACGAAGGGTCCACGAAGAAGCAACCTTGTCTATCCCATCATGGCCATCACCCACGAAGGACTTGCCTCACTAGCGGTAGATCTTCACAAAGTAGGCGATCTCCTTGCCCTTACAAACTCCTTGGTTCAACTCCACAATCTTGTCGGAGGCTCCCAAGTGACACCTAGCCAATCTAGGAGACACCACTCTCCAAGAAGTAACAAATGGTGTGTTGATGATGAACTCCTTGCTCTTGTGCTTCAAATGATAGTCTCCCCAACACTCAACTCTCTCTCACAGGATTTGGATTTGGTGGAAAGAAGATTTGAGTGGAAAGAAACTTAGGGAAGGCTAGAGATCAAGATTCATATGGTGGGAATGGAATATCTTGGCCTCAACACATGAGTAGGTGGTTCTCTCTCAGAAAATGTGTATTGGAAGTGTAGGTATGTTCTGATGGCTCTCTCCACGAATGAAGAGTGGGTGGAGGGGTATATATAGCCTCCACACAAAAACTAACCGTTACACACAATTTACCAATCTTGGTGAGACCGAATTGAGAAACTCGGTCAGACAAATTTAGCAAACCTAGTGACCGTTAGGATTTTCGGTGGGACTGAGATGCAACTCGGTAGGACCGATATCGTTAGGGTTAGGGCATAACGTAATCTCGGTGAGACCAATTACACAAACTCGGTGGGACCAATTTTGGTAATAAGCTAACCAGAGAGTTGGTCAGGCAAACTTGATGAGACCGATTACACAAACTCGGTGGGACCGATTTTGGTAATAAGCTAACCAGAAAGTTTGCATTGTAATCTCGGTAGTACCGATTGCTCAATCTCGGTGGGACCGATTTTGGTAATGGACATACACAGAGAGATTACAATCCCATCTCGGTGAGACTGAGATCCCTATCGGTGAAACCGATTTGCCTAGGGTTTGTGGCAGTGGCTATGACATCTGAATTCGGTGGCGCCGGATAGAAAGAATCGGTGGGGCCGAGTTTGACTTTTGGTTCAGGTCATATGTGGATGTGGGTAAGGTAGTTGAGGGTTTTGGAGCATATCACTAAGCACTTTGAGCAAGCAAGCCATTACACAACACCTCATCCCCTCTTGATAGTATTGGCTTTTCCTATAGACTCAATGTGATCTTGGATCACTAAAATAGAAAATGTAGAGTCTTGATCTTGAAGCTTGAGCTAATCCTTTGTCCTTAGCATCTTGAAGGGGTTCCACATCCTTTAGTCCATGCCACTTAATTTGTTGAACTTGTTTAAAACATACTAGGTAAAAGTATTAGTCCAACAAGAGATATGTTGTCATTAATTATCAAAATCACCCAGAGAGCACTTGTGCTTTCAGATATTCGAGAGTTGCATAATCTCATAGTCTGAGGAACATGTATAAGTCATGAAGAAAGCAATAGCAGAAAAAAGTAAATGATCATTATGCTAAGCTAACGGATGGGTCTTGTCCATCACATCATTCTCTCATGATGTGATCCCGTTCATCAAATGACAACACATGTCTATGGCTAGGAAACTTAACCATCTTTGATTAACGAGCTAGTCAAGTAGAGGCATGCTAGGGACTCTATTTGTCTATGTATTCACACATGTACTAATTTTCCAGCTAATACAATTATATCATGAATAATAAACATTTATCATGATATAAGGAAATATAAATAACAACTTTATTATTGCCTCTAGGGCATATTTCCTTCAGTCTCCCACTTGCACTAGAGTCAATAATCTAGATTACATAGTAATGATTCTAACACCCATGGAGTCTTGGTGTTGATCATGTTTTGCTCGTGAGAGAGGCTTAGTCAACGGGTCTGCAACATTTAGATCCGTATGTATCTTGCAAATCTCTATGTCTCCCTCTTTGACTTGATCGCGGATGGAATTGAAGCATCTCTTGATGTGCTTGGTTCTCTTGTGAAATCTGGATTTCTTTGCCAAGGCAACTGCACCAGTATTGTCACAAAGGATTTTCATTGGACCCGATGCACTATGTATTATACCTAGATAGGATATGAACTCCTTCATCCAGACTCCTTCATTTGCTGCTTCTAAAGCAGCTATGTACTCCGCTTCAAACGTAGATCCCGCCATGATGCTCTTCTTAGAACTGCACCAACTGACAGCTCCACCATTCAATAAAAATATGTATCCGGTTTGTGACTTAGAGTCATCTGGATCACTGTCAAAGCTTGCATCGACGTAACCATTTACGACAAGCTCTTTTTCACCTCCATAAATGAGAAACATATCCTTAGTCCTTTTCAGATATTTCAGGATGGTCTTGACCGCTGTCCAGTGATCCACTCCTGGATTACTTTGGTACCTCCCTGCTAAACTAATAGCAAGGCACACATCAGGTCTGGTACACAGCATTGCATACATGATAGAACCTATGGCTGAGGTATAGGGAATGACTTTCATTTTTTCTCTATCTTCTGTAGTGGTCGGGCATTGAGTCTGACTCAACTTCACACTTTGTAACACAGGCAAGAACCCTTTATTTGCTTGATCCATTTTGAACTTCTTCAAAACTTTATCAAGGTATGTGCTTTGTGAAAGTCCAATTAAGCGTCTTGATCTATCTCTATAGATCTTGATGCCCAATATATAAGCAGCTTCACCGAGGTCTTTCATTGAAAAAATCTTATTCAAGTATCCTTTTATGCTATTCAGAAATTTAGCACCATTTCTGATCAACAATATGTCATCCACATATAATATCAGAAATGCTATGGAGATCCCACTCACTTTCTTGTAAATACAGGCTTCTCCAAAAGTATAAAACCATATGCTTTGATCACACTGTCAAAGCGTATATTCCAACTCCGAGAGGCTTGCACCAATCCATAAATGGATCGCTAGAGCTTGCACACTTTGTTAGCACCTTTTGGATCGACAAAACCTTTTGGTTCCATCATATACAACTCTTTTTTAAGATATCCATTAAGGAATGCAGTGTTGACATCCATTTGCCAAATTTCATAATCATAAAATGTGGCAATTGCTAACATGATTCGGACAGACTTAAGCATCGCTATGGGTGAGAAGGTCTCATCGTAGTCAACTCCTTGAACTTGTCGAAAACCTTTCGCAACAAGTCTAGCTTTGTAGACAGTAATATTACCGTCAGCGTCAGTCTTCTTCTTGAAGATCCATTTATTCTCTATGGCTTGCCGATCATCGGGCAAGTCAACCAAAGTCCACACTTTGTTCTCATACATGGATCCCATCTCAGATTTCATGGCCTCAAGCCATTTCGTGGAATCTGGGCTCATCATCGCTTCCTCATAGTTCGTAGGTTCGTCATGGTCAAGTAACATGACTTCCAGAACAGGATTACCGTATCACTCTGGTGCGGATCTTGCTCTGGTTGACCTACGAGGTTTAGTAGTAACTTGATTAGAAGTTTCATGATCATTATCATTAGCTTCCTCACTAATTGGTGTAGGAATCACTGGAACTGATTTCTGTGATGAACTACTTTCCAATAAGGGAGAAGGTACAATTACGTCATCAAGTTATACTTTCCTCCCACTCACTTCTTTCGAAAGAAACTCCTTCTCTACAAAGGATCCATTCTTAGCAACGAATATTTGGCCTTCGGATCTGTGATAGAAGGTGTACCCAATAGTCTCCTTTGGGTATCCTATGAAGACACATTTCTCCGATTTGGGTTCGAGCTTATCAGGTTGAAGCTTTTTCACATAAGCATCGCAGCCCCAAACTTGGAGAAATGACAACTTGGGTTTCTTGCCAAACCACAGTTCATATGGTATCGTCTCAACGGATTTCGATGGTGCCCTATCTAACGTGAATGCAGTCGTCTCTAAAGCATAACCCCAAAACGATAGCGGTAAATCAGTAAGAGACATCATAGATCGCACCATATCTAATAAAGTACGATTACAACGTTCAGACACACCATTACGCTATGGTGTTCTAGGTGGCGTAAGCTGTGAAACTATTCCACATTGTTTCAAATGAAGACCAAACTTGTAACTCAAATATTCACCTCCACGATCAGATCGTAGAAACTTTATTTTCTTGTTACGATGATTTTCCACTTCACTCTGAAAATTCTTTGAACTTTTCAAATGTTTCAGACATATGTTTTATCAAGTAGATATACCCATATCTGCTCAAATCATCTATGAAGGTCAGAAAATAACGATACCTGCCGCGAGCATCAACCCTCATCAGAACGCATACATCAGTATGTATTATTTCCAATAATTCTTTTGCTCGCTCCATTGTTCCGGAGAATGGAGTCTTAGTCATCTTGCCCATGAGGCATGGTTCGCAAGCATCAAGTGATTCCAAAAGCCCATCAGCCTGGAGTTTCTTCATGCGCTTTACACCAATATGACCTAAACGGCAGTGCAACAAATAAGTTGCACTATCATTATTAAACTTATATCTTTTGGCTTCAATACTATGAATATGTGTGTCACTACTATTGAGATTCAATAAAAATAGACCACTCATCAAGGGTGCATGACCATAAAAGATATTACTCATATAAATAGAACAACCATTATTCTCTGTTTTAAATGAATAACCATCTCGCATCAAACAAGATCCAGATATAATTTTCATGCTTAACGTTGGCACCAAATAACAATTATTCAGGTCTAAAACTAATCCCGAAGGTAGATGTAGAGGTAGCGTGCCGACCGCGATCACATCGACTTTGGAACCATTTCCAACATGCATCGTCACCTAGTCCTTAGCTAATCTTCGCTTAATCTGTAGCCCCTGTTTCGAGTTGCAAATATGAGAAACAGAACCAGTATCAAATACCCATGCGCTACTACGAGCATTAGTAAGGTACACATCAATAACATGTATATCAAATATACCTTTCACTTTGACATCCTTCTTATCTGCCAAATACTTGGAGCAGTTCCGCTTCCAGTGACCAGTCCCTTTGCAGTAGAAGCACTCAGTCGCAGGCTTAGGTCCAGACTTGGGCTTCTTCACTTGAGCATCAACTTGTTTGCAGTTCTTCTTGAATTTCCCCTTCTTCCCTTTACCCTTCTTCTTGAAACTAGTAGTCTTGTTGACCATCAACACTTGATGCTCCTTCTTCATTTCTACCTCCGCAGCTTTTAGCATTGCGAAGAGCTCGGGAATTGTCTTATCCATCCCTTGCATATTGTAGTTCATCACAAAGCTTTTGTAGCTTGGTGGCAGTTATTGAAGAACTCTGTCAATGACACTATCATCAGGAAGATTAACTCCCAGTTGAGTCAAGTGGTTGTGGTACCCAAACATTCTGAATATATGTTCGCTGACAGAACTATTCTCCTCTATCTTGCAGCTATAGAACTTATTGGAGACTTCATATCTCTCAATCCGGGAATTTGCTTGAAATATTAACTTCAACTCCTGGAACATCTCATATGCTCCATGATGTTCAAAACGTTGTTGAATTCCCGATTCTAAGCTGTAAAGCATGGCACACTAAACTATCGAGTAGCCATCAGCTTTGCTCTGCCAAACATTCATAACATCTGGTGTTGCTCCTGCAGCGGGCTTTGCACCTAGCGGTGCTTCCAGGACGTAATTCTTCTGTGCAGCAATGAGGATAATCCTCAAGTTACGGACCCAGTCTGTGTAGTTGCTACCATCATCTATCAACTTAGCTTTCTCTAGGAACGCATTAAAATTCAAAGGAACAGTAGCACGGTCCATTGATCTACAACAACATTGACATGCAAAATACTATCAGGTACTAAGTTGATACGTCTCCAACGTATTCTATAAATTTTTATTGTTCCATGTTGTTATATTATCAATCTTGGATGTTTTATAATCATTTTATAGTCATTTTATATCATTTTTGGTACTAACCTATTGACATAGTGCCAAGTGCCAGTTCCTGTTTGTTCCATGTTTTTTACATCGCAGAAAATCAATATCAAATGGAGTCCAAATGCCACAAAACTTTACGGAGATTTTTTATGGACTGGAAGGAACAAGTTGGGCCCTAGTTGCACCTAGGGGGAGTCCCGAGGAGGGGACAACCCACCAGGGCGCGCCAGGAGGCACAGGCGTGCCCGGGTGGGTTGTTCCCACCTCGGGTGCCCCCAGACCGCCTCTTTGCTCTATAAATACCCAAATATTTCCAAAACCCTAGGGGAGTCCATGAAATATTCATCCAGCAGCCGCAGAGTCCAGAACCACCAGATCCAATCTAGACACCATCTCGGATGGGGTTCATCACCTCCATTGGTGCCTTCCCGATGATGCGTGAGTAGTTCTTTGTAGACCTTCGGGTCCATAGTTAGTAGCTAGATTGCTTCATCTCTCTATCTTGATTCTCAATGCAATGTTCTCTTGGAGATCCATATGATGTAACTCTTTTTGCGGTGTGTTTGTTGGGATCTAATGAACTTTGAGTTTATGATCAGTCATATCTTTTTATATCCATGAAAGTTATTTGAGTTTCTTTGATCTCTTATATGCATGATCTCTTATAGCCTCGTATTTCTTCTCCGATATTTGGGTTTTGTTTGGACAACTTGATCTATTTATCTTGCAATGAGAAGAGGTGCCCGGTAGTGGTTTCGATCTTACAGTGCTCGATCCTAGTGACAGAAAGGGAACCGACACGTATGTATCATTGCTACTAAGGATAAAAAGATGGGATCTACATCTACGCAATAGATAAACGGATCTTGTCTACATCATGTCATCGTTCTTATTGCATTACTCCGTTTTTCCATGAAATTAATGCACTAGATGCATGCTGGATAGCGGTCGATGTGTGGAGTAATAGTAGTAGATGCAGGCAGGAGTCGGTCTACTAATCTTGGATGTGATGCCTATGTAATGATCATTGCCTGGATATCGTCATAATTATTTGAGGTTCTATTAATTTCCCAACAGTAATTTGTTTACCCACCATTTGCTATCTTTCTTGAGAGAAGCCACTAGTGAAACCTACAGCCCCCGGGTCTTCTTCCTCATATATTTGCTTGCGATCTACTTTTCCTTTGCATTTTTTATTCAGATCTATTAAACAAAAAATACAAAAAATACTTTTCTGCACTTTATTTTATTTGCGATCTATTATTTCAATCTACTACAATTTTTTGGCATCGTTACTCGAAAGGGAGTGACAACCCCTTTAACACGTCGGGTTGCGAGGTGTTGTTATTTGTGTGCAGGTATTGTTTATGTTGTGTTGCTTGGTTCTCCTAATGGTTTGATAACTTTAGTTTCATCACTGAGGGAAATACCTACCTTCGTTGTGCTACATCATCCCTTCCTCTTTGGGGAAATACCAACTTAGTCCTAGAAGATAGGAGTTTTCTCGCGCTATAGTCAGGGAGCAATCAAAAGGATTTTTTGGCGCCGTTG
This sequence comes from Triticum urartu, assembly GCF_056163025.1. Lineage (NCBI taxonomy): Eukaryota > Viridiplantae > Streptophyta > Magnoliopsida > Poales > Poaceae > Triticum > Triticum urartu. The sequence goes on along the minus strand of NC_141874.1, from coordinate 393,918,263 downwards.
CGGGGGACGATCTTCAACATAACCAGGTTCCTAATCACAAATCTCATCTCCTCGCTATTTACATTATTTGCCATTTGCCTCTCATTTTCCTCTCCCCCACTTCACAAAAAATTGTCGTTTTATTCGCCTCTCTTTTTCCATTCGTCGTTTTCTTGCCGGATCTGTTTTTGAGTGCAATCTTGTTGTGTGGTCATCATAACTCAAGAGAACACCAAGTTATGTGATTTCTCAAATACCAACAACAATGATTTTATTTTCATTCTGCTTGCTCCTCCCGCCGCTAGTGCAGAGACTTGTGATATTAATACTGCTTTGCTGAATCTTGTTATGAAAGACCAATTTTCCGGTACTCCTAATGAGGATGTCGCGTCCCATCTTAATACCTTCGTGGAATTATGCGATATGCAAAATAAAAAAGATGTGGACAATGATGTCGTCAAGATGAAATTACTTTTGTTTTCTTTGCGCGATTCTGCAAAAATTTGGTTCTCTTCTTTGCCTCGCAATAGTATCGATTCTTCAAATAAGTGCAAAGATGCTTTTATCACTAAGTATTTTCCTCCCGTAAAAATTATTTCCCTTAGAACCCAGATCATGGATTTCAAGCAACTTGAACATGAGCATGTTGCACAATCTTGGGAAAGGATGAAAATGATGTTGTAGCGACCCGACCCGAATGGATCAAGTCTTTGTGCTTAAGTGTCATCCCTGGATCGGTATGCTGACACACACAGTACTCGAGGATTTATAACAGAGGTAAATCACATGTATAAAGTAACGTAAATACTATTACCTCAATACAATAGCGGAAGTAACAAGGTTGTGGATTCCCATCAACACCAATGGCAAAGTTGAGTGTAGAAATCGTAACCCTAACGTATCACTTACTCGTCGTACGATAAACCTGCAACATGAGACGTTGCAGCCACAAAGGGTCAGTACATTGAATGTACTGGCAAATTCACACCATAGAGAGAAATGATGAACAATGGCTATCACTACATGCATATATGGCTGGTGGAAAAGCTCTATGGTTATAAGGTTTTTGCGAAAAGCTAATTTTTCCCTACTACAAAGGAATAAATTTTATTTAACTATCATGGTGGTTGTTGAACATTGAGAATGGTTGACAGCATTCTCAATCCCAATTAAGTAACATCATTAAACCCAACAAACTTATTTAAAGTCACATGATGAGATTCACTTGATAATCCAAGTACTAGATACTCAAAACGTCCATAACCAGGGACACGGCTAATCATGATTAGTTTATACACTCTGCAGAGGTTTGCGCACTTTTCCCCACAAGACTCGATCTCCTCCGTTGGATTTCTCGCACTACACGGTGTTTGAGAAATGGATGACCAAGACATAGTCTTTCAGAAGCGTTTGCACCTTACGATGGGTAGACCGTACCACCTACAACCCCTACATCTGCTAGTCTACCACTGTAAGAGTTCACACGACTTAATCAACTATGCTAGAGACCATAATAGCTTGTGGCTACACACGGAAGTTTCTAGTATGAATAAAATCATGATCCCTTTGAGCCTGGGTGGCGGTCCATAAAAAAATAGGCAATCCTGGAATACCCAGGTGCCTAGACAAGCAATCGCTGGAATACCCATGTGCCTCAATCCACCCAGATGTGTGTTAAAGTTGCCACCTTAAGTAAACCATTAATTAACAATCTCACATCTGTCATGAAATACTCTCAAACCCAATCCACGTCTACGAGCATAGCATGGCAATATAAGCATAACGTAATAGTAACTCCCAAGGTTTGAATGCAGGGCAATAGGTTCCTACCTCATCAACTACCTCCCAATACCCACATGTTATCAATTCCTAACCATGCAATGTTTGAGGGTTGAAACTAATGCATAAAACTGGGTGTTAAAGGGATATGATCAAAGTGTGAACTTGCCTGCAAGGTTGATGAAGATGATTCGCACTCAAAACTCTTGATAGATCTACTCGTCACACTCCGATCAATCTATTGTAAGCAAGCAATAGTAACCACACATAAGCAATCACTCAAAAGATCAGAAAGATCGAAGAAGATGATTCGGAAAACTTCAAAACCAAGCAAATAACTCTTGCAACATAAAACAATTTCTAACAGTACCAAAATTATGTGAATTTGGCCTTATTAGAAAGTTTAGATCAAGAGCATCGATTTGCAAAAAGAATCAACTGAAACGGAGCTATGAAACTCAAGTTATGAACAAACGAAGTTTGAATACAAATCTGATCTAATTAAAATTTTAAAACTTTCAAAAACATGTTTAGGTTGTTTGTCTAGATAGAGGAGATCATAACGAAGAGGTGGGCGTTGGTTTTGGACAAACGAGCAAAAAGTTGTAGACGTTTGAAGCAGAGGGACTAATCTGTAAAAGAAATACTACCAATAGGTCCCTGGACAGAAAACTAAAATAAAAGAAAAAGCTAAATAACGAATGTTCGCTAACTAGTTCTAAACAGAGAATGTTCTTTGAATAGATCTAACTAAAAAAACTAAACCGGGTTCTTGAAACAAAACCCAAAAAAACCAGGAAACCGATCGGGGTTATACCGGTTCGGTCGGTTCGGTGGTTCGGCGATAAAACCGACGACCGACGACAACGGTTGGCGGCGGCAGCGGGGCTCCAGCAAAACGGCGGCTCCGGCGCGGCAGCAGGCGGGATGCGGCGTGGCGCGGCACGCAGCGGCGCTAGCGGGCGGCGGCGCGGCAAGGAGGCGACGACGAGGCGCGGCTGCGGCAGGTCCCGCCAGCGGCGAGGGCGCGGCAGCGGTGAAGGTTGGTGGCAGCGATCTCCGGCTTCGGCGAGATGCGGCGCGGGGAGACGAGGAGAGAGAGGCGGGGCCCGGGGCTGCGCTATTTAAGGGGGAGGGGAGGAGGTGGCGTGGAGGAGGGGTCAAGGGAGGAGGACACGGAGTCCGGCCGGACTCCGGCGGCGGCGCTCCCGTGCGGGAGTCGGTCTCCCGCGGGAGATCGGGGACGGGGCGACGGCGAGCTGGGCTGGGCCGCGGCCTGGCAGGAGCTGGGCCGGCCCAGTCGGGGGAATTTTTTTTAATAAAGATTTTTTTTCCAGACAAACAAACAACTAAAAACAAACAGAAATAAAAATATTATATAGGCATATAATATACCAAAATTTGCAGAAAAAGATTTTCTACAACATGGACATTTTTAATATGCCAAATAAAATCCTCACAAAATCAGATAAATCAAAGAATGCTACTGCTCTAATAAAATCCAGTAAAAATCATTTAAAAAATCCCAAATGAATTCAAATGTATTTCTCTCCAATTTTCTGTTGTAGGGAATCATGTTACCCTAATTTCCATATATTTTATTTTTGGAGAAAAATAATTTGAATAAAAACTCAAATAACCCAAATTGAAAAATAATTTCAACTGGATTTTAAATTTGAGTTTCTTTGAAACTCCCAACTCATATTTCATATAATTTGAAGAAGTCATTTTATCTTCTCTCGTGAAAATCATTGAGTTGCTTAAAGTTTCTGAATTTGAAATATTTCCAAATGAAATTCAAATCTTTTTCAAAACCCTTTTCATTTATTTAAATGGAAGAAGTCATGTCATCTTCTCTCGAGGGTTTTGTATTTGAAAAGAATTTGAATTCACGGAGATCAAAATGCAAAAGGTGAAAGTTTGGGAAAGTCCTTTTATTCCCTCTCATTTAACTTTCAAAAAGTTTCGAATTCACTCACTTTCAGATAATCAATCAAACAATCAATCAAATCTATCTATTTATTATAACATTCCAAAATTTAGAATTTTGGGATGTTACAAACCTACCACCCTTAAAATGAATCTCGTCCTCGAGATTCAGAGAGGCTAGAAAGAAATAGGTTAGGTTCGGGGTCTCCTCAAAATCCATCAATCATCACCGGGGTCTGGGGTGCTACCACCCTTAGAAACATCGTTACGGTCCCATCAATACTCATATACTCCATCCTTATTCTTGACAGGGCCGGTCTTCTCAGATCATAAGGATAATTCCTTCTCTGGCTTTTCCAGCAGCGGCATAACCTTTTCCTCAATTCTTCTGTACTTTCATCCTGGTAAGGTTATTCCGAGACCGGGTCTTCTTACCTGACGGGTCTGGCGCCAGTACTAAACAACTAATCGATATCTCATGATGGTCAACAATTTATGGTTTCTCCTGCAGGAAATGGGTCTGGGTTGATCCTCACCGTATAACCTATCGTTGGCAAAAGATGCCTTGTACAAGGGAAAAATTGCTATACCATTCTAAGGTTTAAACAAGGTTTGATCGTCGTCTCTCTACTATAGGTAAGTCTCTCAGATTTACCATCCCATATAGCAAGGCGAATAATAAGAGTAAGTCGGTATGGTGATCAATCCATCCCGCACCCAAATCATTACCTTGTATACGGTTTAGCGAATCTCACATTCTAACACTCGGTCATCCTCACAAGCATTGCAGAATTTCTCTTGTCCATGAACTGCGTTCGGAATAATCTATTGATTCTGCAATCCAAACAAACATCTATTGTTCCTTCACAACTCTCAGGTTTTGCGTTACTCTATAAGATCGTCTGCCGATAAACGTAACTTCTTCCAGGGTTTTTCCTTCAGAAAGAATGTGCTTGCTTCTGGGTAGGTCCTGGGGCCTGTGGATTATGGCCCATCTCATCACTTGTAGTACTTGAACTTATCATCGGGCAACTGATCTTTATTCCAACATCCAACTTCATAGCTTCCTAGCATACTTAAAATCCATCCAATTGTACTGTCTTTCTTCGTTCTATTGGCACCAAACTAAGACGTGATTATTCAGACTCATCATGGAGTTTCCATTGATCCATATTTCCGACATCATACCTCCTTTATATCCAATAGTAATTTATCTCTTCATCCTCGTGGGATATCCCACATACCAAGATAAAAACTTATACTTATGAAGTCCATATTCCACTTCGTGGAACATCATTATCCTTTCCAGGGTCAAGCGTCCTTACAGGGGAATATTGGCCATCTCTGCATGGCACTTCTTCAACTAGGAAACATGAAGCACATCATGAACTCCTGACAGTCCTTCGGGTGACTCCAACTTGTTGGCCACTTCTCCCATACGCTCCAAAACTCGGTATGGTCCTACAAATCTCGGGGCTAACTTTCCCTTAACTACAAATCGTTTAACTCCTCGCAGAGGGGACGAAGACATGCTCTGTCTCCAATCTCATAGACTACCACCTTGAGTTTTTGAGTCTACCTATCTCCTCTGCCTGGACTGAGCTACCTTCAGTCTATCTCGAATCAACTTAACATTCTCTTCTGACTCCTTGATCACATTTGGTCCAAACAACTGGCGGTCTCCAACTTCATCCCACATACTCTTGGGGTATCACACATATCGAGACAAAACTCGTATTCATTTTGTCCGAAATCCACTTAGTGGAATATCCTTACCTTTTTCCAGGGGTCAACGGTTCTTATAGGGTACTACCACCCTTAAAATGCACAAATCTTCCATAGACCATATTTCGCATATCCTCAGAATGGCCAAAATTCTTCTTCATATAGTAACAACTCATAAAATCCATATCAGCACCAATGATGCTAACTTCATTCATTCTCAAATGATTACAATCTCTCGCCTTTCCATTACATGTCTCAACTCAACACCTCAATATAAAAGAAAATGTTCTCACTTCTACTACTACATTTCTTTTGTTGCAAACTCAACTATCTAGCACAAGTTTCCTTCTCCTTGGGGCATTCTCTGGCAAAGTGCCCTGCTCCATTACAACTAAAACATATTACTTCTGGCAAGTATCGAGGTTTCCTTTTTGGGCAACTGTTGAGGTAGTGCCCTGAATCCTTGCACCTATAACATGTGATATGACTCAGATCCTTCCTGGAATCCACTCTGCTTCTCTTTCTGGACTTCTCCATTCCAATCAGGGCTTCTATTTCCTGTGGGTCATATTCTACTTCCTCTGTCGGGAATTCTACTAGATCCCCATTCAAACAATTTTGGGAGATGTGTCCTTCTTCTCCACATGAATAGCAAGACTTAGTGCAGGGTTTACTCGGGTCTTCTTTAGGCGTGTCCTCCATCTCTTCATTCATCACAACTTCTTCTAAAATTTCCATGAGGGCTCCTTTCATTACTTCTTTCTTCTGCTGGATGGTTCGTTGTACCATGGGGTAAATGTGACACTGAGCAGGATAGTGGGTAGTCCCTTCACACAAGAAACAAGTAATCTGCCTAATTGGGCATTCTTCAACTGGGTGACTTCCTTCACAGTTAGGGCATTCATCCTTGTGTTCTTTATGGGTGTGTCCTATTTCTCCACAAATCTTGCATGCACAAGGTTTCTTCATATCCTTTCCATAAGGCTTCAACTTTTGGGACACAAGGTGAGATCTTTGCAAAGTCAACTTAAATTCTTTCCAAGTGGTTACTCCTTGCCATCCATTGATGGGTTGGTACATCCTCCACAAAGTAGCAGCACCTCTTTCAAAGCACTGAAGAGCATGTTGGGTCATATCATGTCCAACTATAGGGTTATTCTCCATGTGATCCTCCATGTTCTGAATCCATCGGTCTGTCTCCAACTGACTCATCGGTCCAGAAAGCTCATCTCCATTCATCCTCTATTGGGTCCAAGGGTTTGGGGTGAGATAAGAGAGATAGAGAGGGATACACACAATGCAAACAAAAGTTTTGAAAAGGCAGATTTTATTGTGGTTGTCGGAAAACATCAAACAAATGACAGCTCACAATCGTCGCATCTAACGTAGGTATATAACAGGGGTTTGGTCTTCTAAAGGTCAACGTTGCCAAACTCTTCAAGTCTTGTTCCTGTCTTCGATGGCTTCTTTCGATCATGCTTGTCTTTCTCAAATCCTTCTGCCTGATCATCTCTGTTGACGCGAAGTCTCTCATGACATCCTTTAATATTCTGTAGTTTCATTCCAACTTCTAGGTTTCAACATCCTTGGCATGAACCATGTCCTCTGTCCTTTAGTTCCTGACGAATCTCCGGTATCTCAAGGTTTTGCTCCTCTAGCTTGGCTACTTTTAGTTTCTGGGTCCTGAGTTCCTCATGAAATACTTCCTTGTCAAAATACTGCTTCTTGTAGGTCCATCTTAACTTCTTGATGTAACACTCCAGATCCTGGTGATACACCAGCTAAGGTTAAAACTGCATCCTTAACTCAGCATGGTGACAATAGCATCAGCGGGCGATGACATCACGGATAACCATGTTTCTGCTCTTTTCATTCCCATGAGCTATCATTCCCTAGTTGATATCTCCTGCCTTAGGGTTTTCTTTGACAAAACTTCGAGTTCTCATGCTCCTTGTTTCAGTCTTTCTCCGATACACCTTGATCTCGGGCATTGACAACTTTCATAGTCTGCCAAGTTCCATAAGGGTAGCCTTCCTAGGTCATACAAATCTGGGAATTTCTTTAGAGCCTTCAAATTCTCCTTGTCTTCGGTCTTCAACCGTTGTAGTTTCCATTATTCAGATGCACAGTAAAATCCTCTTCATTCCGAAGCGGTCTTAGTTGTCCAATATCTTGTACTTCTTGGAGTGGTCTCATCCGTCGAATATTCGAGTGATCCAAAGGGGAAAAGGGTATAGCCTCACTCAAAAGGAATTTTTGAATAAGCTTAGAAGAGAATAGAGGTAAAAGATCTTTTTGAAAGGGGAAGTTGTAGAGAAAAAATCTTTGCTATGGGCTTGCCAGTTTCTAGGGTCATGTCCTACAGTCAACATGTTCTCTAATACCATCTTGTAGCGACCCGACCCGAACGGATCAAGTCTCTGTGCTTAAGTGTCATCCCTGGATCGGTATGCTTACTCGAGGATTTATAACAGAGGTAAATCACATGTATAAAGTAACGTAAATACTATTACCTCAATACAATAGCGGAAGTAACAAGGTTGTGGATTCCCATCAACACCAACGGCAAAGTTGAGTGTAGAAATCGTAACCCTAACGTATCACTTACTCGTCGTACGATAAACCCGCAACATGAGACGTTGCAGCCACAAAGGGTCAGTACATTGAATGTACTGGCAAATTCACACTGTAGAGAGAAATGATGAACAATGGTTATCACTACATGCATATATGGCTGGTGGAAAAGCTCTATGGTTATAAGGTTTTTGCGAAAAGCCAATTTTTCCCTACTACAAAGGAATAAATTTTATTTAACTATCATGGTGGTTGTTGAACATTGAGAATGGTTGGCAGCATTCTCAATCCCAATTAAGTAACATCATTAAACCCAACAAAATTATTTAAAGTCACATGATGAGATTTACTTGATAATCCAAGTACTAGATACTCAAAATGTCCATAACTGGGGACACGGCTAATCATGATTAGTTTATACACTCTGCAGAGGTTTGCGCACTTTTCCCCACAAGACTCGATCTCCTCTGTTGGATTTCTCGCACTACATGGTGTTTGAGAAACGGATGACTGAGACATAGTCTTTCAGAAGCGTTTGCACCTTACGATGGGTAGACCGTACCACCTACAACCCCTACATCTGCTAGTCTACCACTGTAAGAGTTCACACGAATTAATCAACTATGCTAGAGCCCATAATAGCTTGTGGCTGCACACAGAAGTTTCTAGTATGAATAATCTCATGATCCCTTTGAGCCTGGGTGGCGGTCCATAAAAAACAGGCAATCCTAGAATACCCAGGTGCCTAGACACGCAATCGCTGGAATACCCAGGTGCCTCAATCCACCCAGATGTGTGTTAAAGTTGCCACCTTAAGTAAACCATTAATTAACAATCTCACATATGTCATGAAATACTCTCAAACCCAATCCACGTCTACGAGCATAGCATGGCAATATAAGCATAACGTAATAGTAACTCCCAAGGTTTGAATGTAGGGCAATAGGTTCCTACCTCATCAACTACTTCCCAATACCCACATCTTATCACTTCCAAACCATGCAATGTTTGAGGGTTGAAACTAATGCATAAAACTAGGTGTTAAAGGGATATGATCAAAGTGTGAACTTGCCTGCAAGGTTGATGAAGATGATTCGCACTCAAAACTCTTTATAGATCTACTTGTCACACTCCGGTCAATCTATCGTAAGCAAGCAATAGTAACCACACATAAGCAATCACTCAAAAGATTAGAAAGATCGAAGAAGACGATTCGGAAAACTTCAAAACCAAGCAAATAACTCTTGCAACATAAAACAATTTCTAATAGTACCAAAATTATGTGAATTTGGCCTTATCAGAAAGTTTAGGTCAAGAGCTTCAATTTGCAAAAAGAATCAACTGAAACGGAGCTATGAAACTCAAGTTATGAACAAACGAAGTTTGAATACAAATCTGATCTAATTCAAATTTTAAAACTTTCAAAAACATGTTTAGGTAGTTTGTCTGGATAGAGGAGATCATAACGAAGAGGTGGGCGTTGGTTTCGTTGGATTTGGGCAAACGAGCAAAAGTTGTAGACGTTTGAAGCAGAGGGACTAATCTGTAGAAGAAATACTACCAATAGGTCCCTGGACAGAAAACTAAAATAAAAGAAAAAGCTAAATAACGAATGTTCGCTAACTAGTTCTAAACAGAGAACGTTCTTTGAATAGATCTAACTAAAAAAACTAAACCGGGTTCTTGAAACAAAACAAAAAAACAGGAAACCGATCGGGGTTATACCGGTTCGGTCGGTTCGGTGGTTCGGCGATAAAACCGACGACCGACGACAACGGTTGGCGGCGGCAGCGGGGCTCCAGCAAAACGGCGGCTCCGGCGCGGCAGCAGGCGGGATGCGGCGTGGCGCGGCACGCAGCGGCGCTAGCGGGCGGCGGCGCGGCAAGGAGGCGACGACGAGGCGCGGCTGCGGCAGGTCCCGCCAGCGGCGAGGGCGCGGCAGCGGTGACAGTTGGTGGCGGCGATCTCCGGCTTCGGCGAGATGCGGCGTGGGGCGACGAGGAGAGAGAGGTGGGGCCCGGGGCCGCGCTATTTAAGGGAGAGGGGAGGAGGTGCCGTGGAGGTGGGGTCAAGCGAGGAGGACGCGGAGTCCGGCCGGACTCCGGCGGCGGCGCTCCCGTGCGGGAGTCGGTCTCCCGCGGGAGATCGGGGATGGGGCGACGGCGAGCTGGGCTGGGCCGCAGCGTGGCAGGAGCTGGGCCGGCCCAGTCGGGGGAATTTTTTTTAATAAAGATTTTTTTTCTAGACAAACAAACAACTAAAAACAAACAGAAATAAAAATATTATATAGGCATATAATATACCAAAATTTGCAGAAAAAGATTTTCTACAACATGGATATTTTTAATATGCCAAATAAAATCCTCACAAAATCAGATAAATCAAAGAATGCTACTGCTCTAATAAAATCCAGTAAAAATCATTTAAAAAAATCCCAAATGAATTCAAATGTATTTCTCTCCAATTTTCTGTTGTAGGGAATCATGTTACCCTAATTTCCATATATTTTATTTTTGGAGAAAAATAATTTGAATAAAAACTCAAATAACCCAAATTGAAAAATAATTTCGACTGGATTTTAAATTTGAGTTTCTTTGAAACTCCCAACTCATATTTCATATAATTTGAAGAAGTCATTTTATCTTCTCTCGTGAAAATCATTGAGTTGCTTAAAGTTTCTGAATTTGAAATATTTCCAAATGAAATTCAAATCTTTTTCAAAACCCTTTTCATTTATTTAAATGGAAGAAGTCATGTCATCTTCTCTCAAGGGTTTTGTATTTGAAAAGAATTTGAATTCATAGAGATCAAAATGCAAAAGGTGAAAGTTTGGGAAAGTCCTTTTATTCCCTCTCATTTAACTTTCAAAAAGTTTCGAATTCACTCACTTTCAGATAATCAATCAAACAATCAATCAAATCTATCTATTTATTATAACATTCCAAAATTTAGAATTTTGGGATGTTACAGATGCTAAGGAATTGCCCAACTCATGGGTTAAATCTTTGGATGATCATACAAAAATTTTATGCGGGGTTGAATTTTGTTTCTCATAATCATTTAGATCCGTAGCGGGTGGTACTTTTATGAAATTACTTTGGGTGAAGCCACCAAATCTCTTGATAATATTATGGCAAATTATTCGCAATGGCATACCGAAAGAGCTCCTACTAGTAAAAAAGTTAATTTGGTTGAAGAAATTTCTTCTTTGAGTGAAAAAGTTGATGCTCTTGTGAAATTGGTTGCTAGTAGAAGTGCTCCTATTGATCTTAATGATATGCCTGTCTACTTTGTTTGAGAAAAATAGTGATGCCATAGATGTGAATTTTATCTCTCGAAATAATTTCAACAACAATGCTTATAGAGGTAATTTTAATCCTAGGCCTTTTCCTACTAATTCCTCTAATGATTATGGTAATCTATGGAAATCAATATAATAATAATAATAATAATAATAGGAACGCCTCTGATCTTGAGAATAATATTAAAGAATTTATCAATACACAAAAAGTTTCAACACTTCCATAGAAGAAAAGATCAGTAAGATTGATGATTTGTCTAGAAGTGTTGATAGAATTGCTCATGATGTGGAAAATCTCAAGATGAAAAATCTTGTGCCTAAAGTTGATGAATCAATTAAATCTCTTTATGTTTCTATGGATGAAAGTAAGACAAGAACCGCTATACTTAGAGCTAAAAGAGAATTTTTAGAAAAAGCATTTTCTAGTGATTTCTTTTGCAAAAGTGATGAAGATCTTAAAATGATTGGTGTTTCTTCTATTGATTCCTTGCTTAGTAAAGTTAATATTGATTAAAAAGGGACTGGAGAAGAGTCAACTTTAGGTAGAAGGCGTCCCAATATTTCGGAGGGTTAAAATCTTGTTGAGAAAATTGATGAAAGTGGGTTTGGAGAGGTCAAAACTTTAACTAGTGATGTGCCCACTCTTTTGGATTACAAATACTTTAATTATGGTAGTTTCTCTTTGATTCATTGTATTTCTTTCTTGCAATCCATGATAAATTCACCCCATGCCTATGAACAAAATAAAGCTTTTACTAAACATATCGTTGATGCTATGATGATAGCTCTTGAAGAAAAATTGGAATTAGAAGTTTCAATTCCTAGAAAATTGTATGATGAATGGGAATCTACTATCAAAGTCAAGATTAAACATTATGACTGTTTTGCTTTGTGTTACTTGGGTGCTAGTGTTTCTACAATTCCGAAATCTTTATGTGATGTGCTTGGTCTTACTAATCTTGAAGAATATTCTTTGAATTTGCACTTGGCGGATTCTACTATTAAAAAGCCTATGGGAAGAATTAATGGTGTTCTTATTCTTGCAAATAGGAATTATGTGCCCATAGATTTTATTGCTCTTGATACTAATTGCAATCTGTCTTGTCCAATTATTCTTGGTAGACCGTTTTTACGCACTATCGGTGCCGTGATTGATATGAAAGAATGCAATATTAAGTTCCAATTTCCTTTGAGGAAGGGTATGGAGCACTTTCCTAGAACTAGAATTAAGCCACCTTATGAATCAATCATGAGGGAATCTTATGGATCTCGAACCAAAGATGACAAAACTTAGATCCTTGCTTTATGCCTAGCTAAGGGCGTAAAACGATAGCGCTTGTTGGGAGGCAACCCAATGAATAAATTTTATTTTTGCTTTTTTGTTTCCTGTTCTTGTGTATTAGCACAATTATGCTACTGTTATAATTGTGTTTTTTTGTTTCAATTAGTGTTCGTGTCAAGTAAAGCCTTTAGGATCTTCTTGGGTTATAGTCGTTTGATCTTGCTAAAAAACAGAAACTTTTACGCTCGTGAAATTAATTTTAATTATTTACCATAGAGTGATAAAATACCCATTATACCTGAAGTAGATCAATATATAAATTTCTCAGGTCATCCTAATTTTTTAGAATTTTTGGAGTTACAGAAGTATTCTAAATAGTCAGATTGCTACAGACTATTTTGTTTTGACAGATTCTGTTTTCTTTGTGTTGTGTGCTTATTTTGATGGCTCTATGGTTTTCTTTGATGAGTTTTTGCCATAGAAAAGTTGGAATACAGTAGATATAATACAAAAACAAAATATGAATTGGTTTTGATACAACACTTATAGTAGTGGTTTATTATTCTTATACTAACGGATCTCACGAAGGTTTTGTTGAGTTTTGTGTGATTGAAGTTTTCAAGTTTTGTTGAAGCATTACATCATCCAGATACAATCAAGGTCCGACTACGGAACAAAAATAAAAGAAGACTACTCCAAATGCTACACGGATCCCCGATCGTCCCAACTAGGCTCCACTACTGATCAACTGGAAACGGAATAACATAATAAACATGATCTTCATCGAGCTCCTCCTTGAGCTTGGTTGTGTCACCTGCAGGGTTTCATCGGCACCTGCAAACTGGTTTTGGAAGTATCTGTGAGTCACGGGGACTCAGCAATCTCACACCCTCGCGATCAAGACTATTTAAGCTTATAGGTAGGGAAAAGGTATGAGGTGGAGCAGCAGCAAGCGACTAGCATATATCTTTCCCTAATAATAAAGCACGGATTGACTTCATGGGTTCACCATCACAATACGCTTTCTTCTCATGTCATAATACGCTTTTACGATTTGTATAGGCAAAATCGTAATATAAACGAGGTGGTACTAATTTGAGGTCTTCTTGTGGAAGTTTTCGTTTGTCCGTCGTTACATGATTTTTGTAGGACGAAAAGAACAGTTCAGCCTTTTTTCTCTCCGTCTCGCATAGCCGGTTGGGCCTCTGGCCGTCCATCAGCAGCCTGCCTATTGTCTCAAAAAAAAAGCAGCCTGCGTTGTGGCCCAACAACGAAACAGGCAAAAAATAGTTGCTGCTATCAGGTATCGAACTCACCACCTACCATGGCTCTTCCTTAGGTAGATCCAACTGATCTTAGGCATGCTTGTGTAAAGAGAACAAGTTTCATATGTATTGTATAGTACCACCTCGCCTCTTTGCATATAATTTCACCAATTTATATATGAGTACAAGTTGAAATCAATAAGCTTCTTGAGAGTAATAAGGAGAGGGAATTATGCAATTAAATTGGCTAATGATGTCATTAAATGGGCTGATGCACAACGGCAACTCCATTCATGGAGCGATTAGTGGGAAAGTTTTTAAATTAGTGAATTAATTAATTAACTAACGAGGAAGAGGATTAGTGAGACATGGTTTGAAGGATTCGAACTAGCATTGTGTGATTTTTCAATCGACGTTACTTGATTTTCTCATATTGTACATACTCTGATTATGTTAATTCTAGGACCACTTCTCGAGCAAATATACAGACTAACTATTCACTTTTAATATAATTTGAAGGTTTTGTTGCATATTATTGATAAAACACATATAATTTTCCACAAAAAAGACCACACATATAATACATATGGACTTGATTTTTTTTGACAAAAAATTGCAGGTGTCTACTGTTCGACTCTATCATGTTGGATGTTAAGGAGACCGTGGTGCAGGATACCTGTTTCAAATACGGCCGGGGCTCTGCCCATTCTTGCTCACACCGTCGAGATAGAGGTCAGAATCATGGATGGCGACGGACGACTTATCCAATACCAGGAACCCCATCTCGCTTGTTCTGTCAATCACATACCTAGCGTCGAGATCACATTTGCACTCGCAAAGTTTTCGGGTTTTGTGTGGGAACTGAAATTTTATCAACAGTTCACATTGGTGTGTAACTTCCCTAACTTTCATAGAAGAACTCCAAAATTCACAGCTTTCCCTAATAATAAAGCATGGATTGACTCCGTGGGTTCACCGTCACAATACGCTTTCTTCTCATGTCATAATACGCTTTTACGATTTGTATAGGCAAAATCGTAATATAAACGAGGTGGTACTAATTTGAGGTCTTCTTGTGGAAGTTTTTGTTTGTCCGTCGTTACATGATTTTTGTAGGACGAAAAGAACAGTTCAGCCTTTTTTCTCTCCGTCTCGCATAGCCGGTTGGGCCTCTGGCCGTCCATCAGCAGCCTGCCTATTGTCTCAAAAAAAAGCAGCCTGCGTTGTGGCCCAACAACGAAACAGGCAAAAAATAGTTGCTGCTATCAGGTATCGAACTCACCACCTACCATGGCTCTTCCTTAGGTAGATCCAACTGATCTTAGGCATGCTTGTGTAAAGAGAACAAGTTTCATATGTATTGTATAGTACCACCTCGCCTCTTTGCATATAATTTCACCAATTTATATATGAGTACAAGTTGAAATCAATAAGCTTCTTGAGAGTAATAAGGAGAGGGAATTATGCAATTAAATTGGCTAATGATGTCATTAAATGGGCTGATGCACAACGGCAACTCCATTCATGGAGCGATTAGTGGGAAAGTTTTTAAATTAGTGAATTAATTAATTAACTAACGAGGAAGAGGATTAGTGAGACATGGTTTGAAGGATTCGAACTAGCATTGTGTGATTTTTCAATCGACGTTACTTGATTTTCTCATATTGTACATACTCTGATTATGTTAATTCTAGGACCACTTCTCGAGCAAATATACAGACTAACTATTCACTTTTAATATAATTTGAAGGTTTTGTTGAATATTATTGATAAAACACATATAATGTTCCACAAAAAAGACCACACATATAATACATATGGACTTGATTTTTTTTGACAAAAAATTGCAGGTGTCTACTGTTCGACTCTATCATGTTGGATGTTAAGGAGACCGTGGTGCAGGATAGCTGTTTCAAATACGGCCGGGGCTCTGCCCATTCTTGCTCATACCGTCGAGATAGAGGTCAGAATCATGGATGGCGACGGACGACTTATCCAATACCAGGAACCCCATCTCGCTTGTTCTGTCAATCACATACCTAGTGTCGAGATCACATTTGCACTCGCAAAGTTTTCGGGTTTTGCTTGGGAACTGAAATTTCAGCAACAGTTCACATTGTTGTGTAACTTCCCTAACTTTCATAGAAGAACTCCAAAATTCACAGCTTTCCCTAATAATAAAGCACGGATTGACTCCGTGGGTTCACCGTCACAATACGCTTTCTTCTCATGTCATAATACGCTTTTACGATTTGTATAGGCAAAATCGTAATATAAACGAGGTGGTACTAATTTGAGGTCTTCTTGTGGAAGTTTTTGTTTGTCCGTCGTTACGTGATTTTTGTACGACGAAAAGAACAGTTCAGCGTTTTTTTTCTCTGTCTTGCATACCCAATTGGGCCTCTGGCCGTCCATCAGCAGCCTGCGTATTGTCTCAAAAAAAAGCAGCCTGCGTTGTGGCCCAACAACGAAACAGGCAAAAAATAGCTGCTGCTGTCAGGTATCGAACTCACCACCTACCATGTCTCTTCCTTAGGTAGATCCAACTGATATAAGTCATGCTTGCGTAAAGAGAACAAGTTTCATATGTATTGTATAGTACCACCTCGCCTCTTTGCATATAATTTCACCAATTTATATATGAGTACAAGTTGAAATCAATAAGCTTCTTGAGTAATAAGGAGAGGGAATTATGCAATTAAATTGGCTAATGATGTCATTAAATGGGCTGATGCACAACGGCAACTCCATTCATGGAGCGATTAGTGGGAAAGTTTTTAAATTAGTGAATTAATTAATTAACTAACGAGGAAGAGGATTAGTGAGACATGGTTTGAAGGATTCGAACTAGCATTGTGTGATTTTTCAATCGACGTTACTTGATTTTCTCATATTGTACATACTCTGATTATGTTAATTCTAGGACCACTTCTCGAGCAAATATACAGACTAACTATTCACTTTTAATATAATTTGAAGGTTTTGTTGCATATTATTGATAAAACACATATAATTTTCCAAAAAAAAGACCACACATATAATACATATGGACTTGATTTTTTTTGACAAAAAATTGCAGGTGTCTACTGTTCGACTCTATCATGTTGGATGTTAAGGAGACCGTGGTGCAGGATACCTGTTTCAAATACGGCCGGGGCTCTGCCCATTCTTGCTCACACCGTCGAGATAGAGGTCAGAATCATGGATGGCGACGGACGACTTATCCAATACCAGGAACCCCATCTCGCTTGTTCTGTCAATCACATACCTAGCGTCGAGATCACATTTGCACTTGCAAAGTTTTCGGGTTTTGCGTGGGAACTGAAATTTCATCAACAGTTCACATTGTTGTGTAACTTCCCTAACTTCCATAGAAGAACTCCAAAATTCAGGCTTTCCCTAATAATAAAGCACGGATTGACTCCGTGGGTTCACCGTCACAATACGCTTTCTTCTCATGTCATAATACGCTTTTACGATTTGTATAGGCAAAATCGTAATATAAACGAGGTGGTACTAATTTGAGGTCTTCTTGTGAAAGTTTTTGTTTGTCCGTCGTTACATGATTTTTGTACGACGAAAAGAACAGTTCAGCGTTTTTTTTCTCCGTCTTGCATACCCAATTGGGCCTCTTGCCGTCCATCAGCAGCCTGCGTATTGTCTCAAAAAAAAGCAGCCTGCATTGTGGCCCAACAACGAAACAGGCAAAAAATAGTTGCTGCTGTCAGGTATCGAACTCACCACCTACCATGGCTCTTCCTTAGGTAGATCCAACTGATCTAAGTCATGCTTGCGTAAAGAGAACAAGTTTCATATGTATTGTATAGTACCACCTCGCCTCTTTGCATATAATTTCACCAATTTATATATGAGTAAAAGTTGAAATCAATAAGCTTCTTGAGAGTAATAAGGAGAGGGAATTATGCAATTAAATTGGCTAATGATGTCATTAAATGGGCTGATGCACAACGGCAACTCCATTCATGGAGCGATTAGTGGGAAAGTTTTTAAATTAGTGAATTAATTAATTAACTAACGAGGAAGAGGATTAGTGAGACATGGTTTGAAGGATTCGAACTAGCATTGTGTGATTTTTCAATCGACGTTACTTGATTTTCTCATATTGTACATACTCTGATTATGTTAATTCTAGGACCACTTCTCGAGCAAATATACAGACTAACTATTCACTTTTAATATAATTTGAAGGTTTTGTTGCATATTATTGATAAAACACATATAATTTTCCACAAAAAAGACCACACATATAATACATGTGGACTTGATTTTTTGGACAAAAAATTGCAGGTGTCTACTGTTCGACTCTATCATGTTGGATGTTAAGGAGACCATGGTGCAGGATACCTGTTTCAAATACGGCCGGGGCTCTGCCCATTCTTGCTCATACCGTCGAGATAGAGGTCAGAATCATGGATGGCGACGGACGACTTATCCAATACCAGGAACCCCATCTCGCTTGTTCTGTCAATCACATACCTAGCGTCGAGATCACATTTGCACTCGCAAAGTTTTCGGGTTTTGCGTGGGAACTGAAATTTCATCAACAGTTCACATTGTTGTGTAACTTCCCTAACTTTCATAGAAGAACTCCAAAATTCACAGCTTTCCCTAATAATAAAGCACGGATTGACTCCATGGGTTCACCGTCACAATACGCTTTCTTCTCATGTCATAATACGCTTTTACGATTTGTATAGGCAAAATCGTAATATAAACGAGGTGGTACTAATTTGAGGTCTTCTTGTGAAAGTTTTTGTTTGTCCGTCGTTACATGATTTTTGTACGACGAAAAGAACAGTTCAGCGTTTTTCTTCTCCGTCTTGCATACCCAATTGGGCCTCTGGCCGTCCATCAGCAGCCTGCGTATTGTCTCAAAAAAAAGCAGCCTGCGTTGTGTCCCAACAACGAAACAGGCAAAAAATGGCTGCTGCTGTCAGGTATCGAACTCACCACCTACCATGGCTCTTCCTTAGGTAGATCCAACTGATCTAAGTCATGCTTGCGTAAAGAGAACAAGTTTCATATGTATTGTATAGTACCACCTCACCTCTTTGCATATAATTTCACCAATTTATATATGAGTACAAGTTGAAATCAATAAGCTTAATGAGAGTAATAAGGAGAGGGAATTATGCAATTAAATTGGCTAATGATGTCATTAAATGGGCTGATGCACAACGGCAACTCCATTCATGGAGCGATTAGTGGGAAAGTTTTTAAATTAGTGAATTAATTAATTAACTAACGAGGAAGAGGATTAGTGAGACATGGTTTGAAGGATTCGAACTAGCATTGTGTGATTTTTCAATCGACGTTACTTGATTTTCTCATATTGTACATACTCTGATTATGTTAATTCTAGGACCACTTCTCGAGCAAATATACAGACTAACTATTCACTTTTAATATAATTTGAAGGTTTTGTTGCATATTATTGATAAAACACATATAATTTTCCACAAAAAAGACCACTCATATAATACATATGGACTTGATTTTTTTTGACAAAAAATTGCAGGTGTCTACTGTTCGACTCTATCACGTTGGATGTTAAGGAGACCGTGGTGCAGGATACCTGTTTCAAATACGGCCGGGGCTCTGCCCATTCGTGCTCACACCGTCGAGATAGAGGTCAGAATCATGGATGGCGACGGACGACTTATCCAATACCAGGAACCCCATCTCGCTTGTTCTGTCAATCACATACCTAGCGTCGAGATCACATTTGCACTCGCAAAGTTTTCGGGTTTTGCGTGGGAACTGAAATTTCATCAACAGTTCACATTGTTGTGTAACTTCCCTAACTTTCATAGAAGAACTCCAAAATTCACAGCTTTACCTAATAATAAAGCATGGATTGACTCCGTGGGTTCACCGTCACAATACGCTTTCTTCTCATGTCATAATACGCTTTTACGATTTGTATAGAAAAAATCATAATATAAACAAGGTGGTACTAATTTGAGGTCTTCTTGTGGAAGTTTTTGTTTGTCCGTCGTTACATGATTTTTGTACGACGAAAAGAACAGTTCAGCCTTTTTTTTCTCTCCGTCTCGCATACCCGACTGGGCCTCTGGCCGTCCATCAGCAGCCTGCGTATTGTCTCAAAAAAAAGCAGCCTACGTTGTGGCCCAACAACGAAACAGGCAAAAAATAGCTGCTGCTGTCAGGTATCGAACTCACCACCTACCATGGCTCTTTCTGTGACGCCCCCGATTTAATCGTACACTAATCATACACACAAACGTGTACGATCAAGATCAGGGACTCACGGGAAGATATCACAACACAACTCTAAAAAATAAAATACGTCATACAAGCATCATATTACAAGCCAGGGGCCTCGAAGGCTCGAATACAAGAGCTCGATCATAGACGAGTCAGCGGAAGCAACAATATCTGAGTATAGACATAAGTTAAACAAGTTGCCATAAGATGGCTAGCACAAACTGGGATACAGATCGAAAGAGGCGCGGGCCTCCTGCCTGGGATCCTCCTAACTACTCCTGGTCGTCGTCAGCGGGCATCACGTAGTAGTAGGCACCTCCGGTGTAGTAGGAGTCGTCGTCGAAGGTGGCGTCTGGCTCCTGGGCTCCAACATCTGGTTGCGACAACCAGGTAGAAGGGAAGGGGGGAAAAGAGGGAGAAATGCAACCGTGAGTACTCATCCAAAGTACTCGCAAGCAAGGAGCTATACTACATATGTATGCATTGGCATCAACTGGAATAAGGCTATCATAGGTGGACTGAACTGCAGAATGCCGGAATAAGAGGGGGATAGCTAGTCCTTTCGATGACTACGCTTCTGGCAGCCTCCGTCTTGCAGCATGTAGAAGAGAGTAGACTGAAGTCCTCCAAGTATCATCGCATAGCATAAACCTAACCGATGATCCTCCACTCGCCGCCCTGTGAGAGAGCGAGCACCGGTGTTATCTGGCACTTGGAAGGGTGTGTTTTATTAAGTATCCGGTTCTAGTTGTCATAAGGTCAAGGTACAACTCCAAGTCGTCCTGTTACCGAAGATCACGGCTATTCGAGAGTGAAGTAAGAAGGTACCATGAGAAGCTTCAAACGGATAGGCAATCATTCGATGCCTAACCAGAAGGTGAAAGGGTTTCAGGGTAACGAGAATAGGTATTGCGTCTCATACCAGAATAGATCACTAGACAGGTGGTCCGTGAATTACATACGAAGTCAAGCGCGAGGAACAACCTTGGAAACAGGGTGTATAGGAGAGTCAAGTTTCGATCCTGGGAACTGTGGGTTATGGGCCCACCATGTGGGTTAAAACTAGGAAGGGCGTTGACATCTTGCACGATCATGTGAGCAAGGCATGTCAGAGGATAGTCCGTCGGTTAAGTCGGCAACAACATCGGTACCAAAGGGACGAAGAAAACCATTCTCCTGCTCGTTGAAACGAGGCGGACCAATAGGCAAAGTTCTCGTCCATCGGTGGTTACCGAATGTCATCAACAATCGCAACAGGGTCTTGCGGACAGAGTGGTACAACGAGGTGTTTACACAAGCAGGGAAATATTACTGCTTATATATTATAGATCACAAGGAGGTTTAAACAAACCAATGGAAGGAAAATGTGATCATCAGATCAAACCGAACGGTGTAAAGGATAACGTGTTTGACACATATACCAGGGGTATACCCTTCCCAAGGACAAGCAGAGTATGATATCCATGACAGGATATAATGTAGAAAACTCTTTAGGTAGGGGAGAGAAATTTCATGACATTACCCATACAACGGTGTTTGGAGAATTGAGCAGGAAACATTTAGCATTGGGCTTTAAATGTTCTTGTTGAAAATCGGAGTACCATAGACATGCTTTGAGATAGCATTGACATAGTCTTCAAGCAAAGGTCGTACTTTGGATACACCAAGGATTCATCAGGAACAACTTATAGAATAAGTCTTGCAATTTCCTCATGGAAGAATGGATAACCTTGCTAATAAGAAAACTATAACAGTAGGTCCTCTGGCCAGGGGTGCTAGCATGACATCACCTTACCAGGTCATATGAGGATCAATGTTATAACTCTTGAAAGTATGTTCCAACCATCATATCTGATCGAGATTCCGATCTGATCGGTGTTAGGAAACCTCAGACTCAAGATGCCTGAGAAGAAAAGGTGCAAGACAAATTGACGAGACGACATTGTAAGATTCTCGGGAATTGAACTGTGGAAGCAAGTTCCGAATCATGAGGTCATTATTAAATCAAGGATAGAATGAGGAGGTGGCTGATGGAATCAGCAACAATTCATCAAGATTAACAAAAGATGGATTTCCACAATTAAGTGAACAAGGAGATAACATTTGTCAGATCAAATGATATAAGGAAGTATGCTCACGGAAAACATACACAATTAAACATTGGTTGAAAGGTGCGCCCAAAATATGGGTTGGGTTGCACGACCAATGTCAGAATGGTGATTCAATAATCAATAGTCTAAGAACGAACGGCCGACCATTAACTTCAAAGCAATAGGGTTGCTAGAAGGGCAGAATCCAAACAGCACCATTCACCTGTTGGTATCCCGGTTAGATCCAACACGGGGACCAAGAAAGAATGGTGATGGTGATAAGTATTACCTGTATCAAGAATTCTTAGGAGGTGGTGAAATTCTCACGACATTCTGGACATAAAAGATGGTAATACTCCAAGGTATCAAAGAATAATTGCTGGATAGCACGGGTCTCCAGGTATAACACAAAACACGAACAAGTTTGTGTTGGAGGGAAAGCAATAATGTTGTCGGTGATAACACAAATCATCGAGGGACAAGGATGGTTACATGTCATCATACATTTGGTTGATATTCTAGAAGGAATCAAAATGTTGTTTGATGACCACGACAAATTTAGTCGAGAGGCTCCACGAAGATGTAATCGATCGGCGATGACATCAAGTGAAAGGAATGATGAAGCGAATGGTTATTGGAACCATGGGTATGACACAAACTCGAAATCAAGTTTGCTGTTCAGGGAGAAATGATATGATGAGGAAAATCGACGTAAGCTTAGCTCATCGTCGAGAATTGTGCTCCGTGAAGGACCAGGTAGCACAGTTAAAATTTAGCACAATGATGATATAGCCGATCAGGCTAGGAATGACTTAAATGAATATTAACTCGTAAGCAACAACATTTACTTAAGAGTTATTGAATCAGAGTGCGGACTCAATTCACTATTCGATGTTCTCGGTTGACGACAACCCAGAACCTAGGAACAATTGGATCCGGCGAGTGATAATGGTTTATGAAGAACCCATAAGAAGTTATGATGTCCCATGATATTCCCGAGATACCAGGGTGTAATACTCGACGGTAGATCAAAGTAAAGGTTGGACTGGTGTATTGGTCCACACAAGACAAGTGCTTAAACTTGCCCGAGAAATGGGGTCAAAGAAGAACATATGGTCGAAACCACGATTGTAAGGATCAATTCACAGATACCAAATGATATTATATCAAGGAGGATAGTTATTATTGCAAGAAGCTTCCATGATAGGATATACATCGTGTCCATGGGCATGAACACAAGTTCAAGGTCGACTCCCACTTCTTCAATGCATAACCTTTCATTCACTGCTCTAGATAAAACTGATTTCAGTGTCAAAACCTACCCGGTGAATTATCAGAGGAGTATGACCCGTGAAAACTTTCGAGTTCACACAGTTTTAGAGAAGGCATATGTTCAACCCATAGGGGCTTCTTAGAAACATATACCACAAGTTTCATGAGTAAATATTACCAGCTCGAAAGCAGAGCATGGTTGGCAAAAGGAGAGGATACAAATTACCAAAGGCATTATGTATCGGAGAAAGAACTCACAAGGTGATTAATTATGAAGGGCATTGTCGGATAATAATCCAACAGTGGATATGGTGACCCACAATGCAGCTCATGTGAGTATCGATACCCAATCAGAGGAAGAAAGAATGCAAATGCATCGTTTTACAGAACATCTGAATAATTCAACGTTTAAATAACAAAGGAATTATGATTTTCAAATCAAGGGATCAGGAGCAAATGCTCTGATCAAGGACGGACAAGTTGAATAGACTTAGGGGTACAATCGATGGCAATCTGATTGGCCGAGGACCAGCTCACGTTTTAAATGACATCTGAGCTGGAAGGATGAATTCTACGATCTGAGTGAGGATTGCGAGAATTCGCAACATATTGAGTCAATGGACTCAAAATGATATTGACAAAGGTAGCCAATAAGATTACTATACTTATGGGATTAACCATAATGCAAGCAAGCAAGAATTTCAGGAGCAATAGGTTGCTCAGGATTTTCGGAAGACCGAATGGTATTTCGAAGAATTTTGTGAACTGCATGAATATCTGGGGATGAGCGGATACTCGATAAATGCGAGTAATTATCCGTAGTGGTATGCATGTGGCAAAGAACTGCAAGGCAGTAGGCACAAAGTATTCTCGGGGTATCTTATAATAACAAGATCGACTGGGAATAAAAGTAAGCACGTCAGGTCTAAATACTTATCCATAGGGATATTTCGGTGGTAGGGACTTGCAAAAGCAACGGCATAAGGTTTCAACAGAATATCGGAGAGTATCTTCGAAATCCTCTAGTGCAGCCGACGATCGTCTGGACTGAAGGGGGTTCTCCGGGAGAAAGTATTTTCGAGAACCTAAGTTAGATTTTTAGTAAATTTATTAAACCCGAATAGAAGAGAGATCAGAGTCCCAGAGTAAGGTTCGAGGAGTAAAAGATCCTAATACCACCCAGATGGCGACGTGGGCCCATGGGCCGCACAGCCATGTTAGAAAAACAGTTTTCATCGACTAGACTCAACTTCGGCCAAGGAGTTGGAAAGGGGATTCCTACAGGCAGTTGGCTCTGATACCAACTTGTGACGCCCCCGATTTAATCGTACACTAATCATACACGCAAACGTGTACGATCAAGATCAGGGACTCACGGGAAGATATCACAACACAACTCTAAAAAATAAAATACGTCATACAAGCATCATATTACAAGCCAGGGGCCTCGAAGGCTCGAATACAAGAGCTCGATCATAGACGAGTCAGCGGAAGCAACAATATCTGAGTACAGACATAAGTTAAACAAGTTGCCATAAGATGGCTAGCACAAACTGGGATACAGATCGAAAGAGGTGAAGGCCTCCTACCTGGGATCCTCCTAACTACTCCTGGTCGTCGTCAGCAGGCATCACGTAGTAGTAGGCACCTCCGGTGTAGTAGGAGTCGTCGTCGACGGTGGCGTCTGGATCCTGGGCTCCAACATCTGGTTGCGACAACCAGGAAGAAGGAAAGGGGGAAAGGAGGGAGAAAGCAACCGTGAGTACTCATCCAAAGTACTCGCAAGCAAGGAGCTATACTACATATGTATGCATTGGCATCAACTGGAATAAGGCTATCATAGGTGGACTGAACTGCAGAATGCCGGAATAAGAGGGGGATAACTAATCCTTTCGAAGACTACGCTTCTGGCAGCCTCCGTCTTGCAGCATGTAGAAGAGAGTAGACTGAAGTCCTCCAAGTATCATCGCATAGCATAAACCTAACCGATGATCCTCCACTCGCCGCCCTGTGAGAGAGCGAGCACCGGTGTTATCTGGCACTTGGAAGGGTGTGTTTTATTAAGTATCCGGTTCTAGTTGTCATAAGGTCAAGGTACAACTCCAAGTCGTCCTGTTACCGAAGATCACGGCTATTCGAATAGATTAACTTCCCTGCAGGGGTGCACCACATTCCCCAACACGCTCGATCTCATTTGGCCGGACACACTTTCCTGGGTCATGCCCGGCCTCAGAAGATCAACACGTCGCAGCCCCACCTAGACCAACAGAGAGGTCAGCACGCCGGTCTAAACCTAAGCGCCCAGGGGTCTGGGCCCATCGCCCTTAGCACACCTGCACGTTGCGAACGCGGCCGAAAGCAGACCTAGCCTAGTGGCCTTCCAGTCCAATCCGGCGCGCGCCACTCAGTCGCTGACGTCACGAAGGCTTCGGCTGATACCACGACGCCGGGATACCCATAACTACTCCCGCGTAGATGGTTAGTGCGTATAGACCAAATGGCCAAACTCAGATCAAATACCCAGATCTCGTTAAGCGTGTTAAGTATCCGCGAACGCCGACCAGGGCCAGGCCCACCTCTCTCCTAGGTGGTCGGAACCTGCCCTGCCGCTCCGCCTCAAAACTCCACTCGCGGGTGCTCCTCAAGCCGACCCGTCTTTAGTCACCACATGTATCATGTATAAAGTATATAGTATATACCCGTGATCAACTCCCGAGTGATCACGGCCCGATAGTATAGCATGGCAGACGGACAAGGATGTAGGGCCACTGATGATAAACTAGCATCCTATACTAAGCATTAGGATTGCAGGTAAAGGTAACAACAGTAGTAGCAAGGACAGGCTATGCATCAGTATAGGATTAACAGGAAGCAGTAACATGCTACACTACTCTAATGCAAGCAGTATAGAGAAGAGTAGGCGATATCTGGTGATCAAAGGGGGGGCTTGCCTGGTTGCTCTGGCAAGAGAGAGGGGTCGTCAACTCCGTAGTCGTACTGGGTAGCAGCGGCGTCGGTCTCGGTGTCTAGCGAGAGAAGAGGGGGAGAAACAATAAATATTTAAGCAAACAGATGCATAGCGATGCATGACATGACAAGTAACGGCGTTAGAGGTGCCCTAACGCGGTAGTAGGTGATACCGGTGAAGGGGGATAACATCTGGGAAAGTATCCCCGGTGTTTCGCGTTTTCGGGCAGAGGAGCCGGAGGGGGAAAGTTTCGTGTTCGATAGGTTAGGGGGGTGTGGCGGACGAACGGGTTGCGTATCCGTAATCGTCTCGTCGTTCTGAGCAACTTTCATGTAGAAAGTATTTCCATCTGAGCTACGGTTTATTTTCTATTAATTTTAAAAGATTTAAATCATTTTCAGGATTTATTTAATTATTTTAATACAACATTATCCAGAACAGTGCTTGCTGACGTCATCATGACGTCAGCATGACGTCAGCAGTCAACAGAGGTGTTGACTGGTCAACTGACGTGTGGGACCCACTGGTCATTGACTGTTTAGCCTAATAAGTGTTTAACTAAACTAACTACTGTTTAATTAAACTAATTAGTTAGTTAGGTTAATCTAATTATGATTAATTAACTTAATTAATTCCTTAATTAATTAATTAAATTATTATTATCTATTTATTTATTTTATTTATTTTACATATTATTTTTAATTCTTTTTTTTTAACAAAACGTTCTGGGGCTGGGGCTGGGCCCCATGTGTCATTGGCCCTAGGGGGGCATAATGGGCGCACGGGCGTTGGGGCGTTCCGGGCGGAGCCCCGTGAGTGTGCGGGCGCTGGCCCGGGCGTGGCCAACGGGGCGGCTGGGGGACGGCGGCAAGACGCCGGCCAGGTGAGGCGTCGGAGGTGAGGCATGCGGCGGCGCGCGCAAGCTACAACGGTGGAGGTGGTGGCGGGGTCGCGTGATGGAGCAGTGGTCAGGGGCGGAGGGGCGAGGCTAAGGCGAGCAGCAGCGGCTGCAGGGAGGACACGGCGAGGCGCGACAGTGCGGCGCGCGCGGAAGCTAGCGAGCGTGGTGGCGCGTGAGCAGAGGAGCAGGGCACCGACGAGCACGCGGGGGTGAGCATGAAGGGGCGGGGCTGGTGAGATCAGTAGGCGGCAGGCGCGGGCCGGGCGCGCACGATGGGTGTGGCCACCCCGCGGTCAGGGCGCGATGGCGGCTACGGGAAGACGCGGGGCATGGTCGAGAGCTGCAGGGGGGCGACGACGCCGTAGAGTGCGCGGGACAGGGGAGAGAGAAGAGGGCATGACCCTCACCGAGTAGTGTAGGGGAGTGGCAGTGGGGGGTTGCGGAGGAGGACGAAGACTACAGGCGGCGACAGGGGAGCTCCGGGTGGATGGCGCTCGGCGCCGGCGGTTCGGGGTGGCGTCGGGGTCGGTGGAGCACATCGGGGAGGAGGCGAGGCGGTCCGGCGAGGCGGCGGGGGTTGGCGATGGGGACGTGCGCCGGGGCGGCGACGGGGTGGCGTCTTCGGGTGGCGGCGATGGGGTCGGCCCGATCCGGTCTGGATCGGGTGAGAGGGAGGAGATGAGGGGGGCGTGGGGGTTTCGTCCCCGATCCAATCTGGATCGGGAGGGGGTGGGAACGACGTGGGGGGGACGAGTGGGTGGCGGCTAGGGTTGCGGGGGGTGAGGGGAGTGGATAAGGAGAGTGAGGTGGGCTGGCCGGTTGGGCCTTGTCTTGCTGGGCCGAAGCCCAGGGGGCAGGGGGTTTTCTCTTTCTTTCTTTTTTATGTATTTTCTTTCTTTTATTTATTTCTTTTTCTGTTTTGGCTAATTGTTTGGGCACTAAATGAGTTTTGTAAAACATGAGAGTTGGCCCAAAATTCACAACACAATATATCCTACCACCAAAAACTAGTTTGGTGTAACTATCATTTCATATTTATTTTTTTATTAATAAAAAGGTTAGTAAATATTGTTTTCAGCCACTGTTTGAGGTTGTTTAAGTCACTTATCAAATTTCAATAATGTTGCTTACAATTTTATCATTGCCTCTGATTTATCTACTATTTATTGAACATTTTAGTTCTAATATTTGAAAAACTTTTATTGTTTGCTTGATTTTGATTTTGAATTTGAATCGGTTTCGAACTAACGCGAGATTACTAACAGTAATCAAAGTGACGTGGCATCGTTAACGTGGGATTACTGTAGCCTAATTATCCGGGCGTCACACTTCCTTAGTTAGATCCAACTAATCTAAGTCATGCTTGCGTAAAGAGAACAAGTTTCATATTGTATAGTACCACCTCGCCTCTTTGCGTATAATTTCACCAATTTATATATGAGTACAAGTTGAAATCAATAAGCTTCTTGAGAGTAATAAGGAGAGGGAATTATGCAAATAAATTGGCTAATGATGCCATTAAATGGGCTGATGCACAACGGCCACTCCATTCATGGAGCGATTAGTGGGAACTTTTTTAAATTAGTGAATTAATTAATTAACTAACGAGGAAGAGGATTAGTGAGACATGGTTTGAAGGATTCGAACCAGCATTGTGTGATTTTTCAATCGACATTACTTGATTTTCTCATATTGTACATACTCTGATTATGTTAATTCTAGGACCACTTCTCGAGCAAATATACAGACTAACTATTCACTTTTAATATAATTTGAAGGTTTTGTTGCATATTATTGATAAAACACATATAATTTTCCACAAAAAAGACCACACATATAATACATGTGGACTTGATTTTTTTTTGACAAAAAATTGCAGGTGTCTATTGTTCGACTCTATCACGTTGGATGTTAAGGAGACCGTGGTGCAGGATACCTGTTTCAAATACGGCCGGGGCTCTGCCCATTCGTGCTGACACCGTCGAGATAGAGGTCAGAATCATGGATGGCGACGGACGACTTATCCAATACCAGGAACCCCATCTCACTTGTTCTGTCAATCACATACCTAGCGTCGAGATCACATTTGCACTCATAAAGTTTTCGGGTTTTGTGTGGGAACTGAAATTTCATCAACAGTTCACATTGTTGTGTAACTTCCCTAACTTTCATAGAAGAACTCCAAAATTCACAGCCAATAGGCCATGCTTTGTCGACCTACTACAGCCTTAACGTGGCTAACACATTTTTAACAAGGTTCATCATCCCATTCACCAGGAGGGCCTTGACTTCCTTCACTACTTATAAGTTTAGTCGTTTAACTACACTATCATCTACTTCACGTAATTGGTGATTTAGTTCGTAATGATGTATGCATCAACTTTGGTAATTGGTGATTTAGTTTGGACTTGGGAGGATGCATGCATCAAGTTGAACAGAGATTTGTGTTGAGTAGATGTATAAGTTGGCCACCATTTGTGATGGTAGCAAACATTAGAATTGACAACTTGGATGGGTCGGGCGTGCAAGCATTTGTTTCTCCTATTGCAACCCACTTGCACATTTGCTATGAAAAATATATGAAGCACTCTTGAACATAAGCAAAAGTGTTGGTGACCTATCAGGATTTCATCAACCAAATTGTCCACCTTTTATTAAAAAAACCATAGTACCATAGGAGTGCAAGGAAATTTTATCCCGTTGCAACACATGGACACGTGGCGGACTGAGACGAGGAAGGGGGGAATAAGTGGAGGCATGAGACGTGTAACAATCTCTCCCGTTGCAACGCACGGGCATTTGTGCTAGTGGTGGCTAACATACGCAAATGAGAGCGAGAAGAGAAGGCAAAGCACGTTCGAGAAACTATGATCAAGAAGTGATCCTAGAACAACCTACATCAAGCATTACTCCAACACCGTGTTCACTTCCCGGACTCCGCCGAGAAGAGACCATCACGGTTACACACGTAGTTGATGCATTTTAAATAAGTTAAGATTTCAGGTTTTCTACAACCGGACATTAACAAATTCCCATCTGCCCATAACTGCGGGCATGGCTTTCGAAAGATCAAATCCCTGCAGGGGTGTCCCAACTTAGCCCATCACAAGCTCTCACGGTCAACGAAGGATATTCCTTCTCCCAAGACAATCCGATCAGACTCGGCATCCCGGTTACAAGACATCCTTGACAATGGTAAAACAAGTCCAGCAAGACCGCCCGATGCGCCGACATCCTGATAGGAGCTGCACATATCTCGTTCTCAGGGCAACACCGGATGAGCGCTCTGTACAACTAAAACCAGCCCTCAAGTTTCCCCGAGGTGGCGCTGCAAAGGAATCTAGTTCGGACCAACACTTAGACAAGCACTGGCCCGGGGGGTTAAAATAAAGATGACCCTCGGGATGCGCGACTCCCAAGGGAAAAAGGCTAGGTGGCGAATGGTAAAACCAAGGTTGGGCCTTGCTGGAGGAGTTTTATTCAAAGCGAACTGTCAAGGGGTTCCCATTATAACCCAACCATGTAAGGAACGCAAAATCCGGGAACATAACACCGATATGACGGAAACTAGGGCGGCAAGAGTGGAACAAAACACCAGGCATAAGGTCGAGCCTTCCACCCTTTACCAAATATATAGATGCATTAATTAAATAAGAGATATTGTGATATCCCAACAAAATATCCATGTCCCAACAAGGAACAAACTCCAATCTTCAACTGCAACTAGCAACGCTATAAGAGGGGCTGAGCAAAGCGGTAACATAGCCAAACAACGGTTTGCTAGGACAAGGGGGGTTAGAGGTTTTACATGGCAATATGGGAGGCATGATAAGCAAGTGGTAGGTATCGTAGCAAAGTCATAGCAAAAGAGCGAGCATCTAGCAAGTAAAGATAGAAGTGATTCCGAGGGTATGGTCATCTTGCCTAAAATCCCGCAAGGAAGAAGAACGAGTCCAAGTAGAAGATAAACAGGCGTAGACGAACGGATCCTCACAAACGCGACGTTATCAGAACTAACCCGAAGAAGCAACACCGGAAAGAAAGCAAACAACATAGTAAACAACCACCACATAAACATGGCATGATGCACAATCAAGTATGATGCATGTCCGGTTTAATGAGGCATGGCATGGCAAAGTGCACAAACAACCCTACAAATTAAGTGGAGCTCAATATGCAACTCCGTTGCATATTGACGAAACACCACATGACTTATTTAGTTCTCTCTCGTTTAGGTACTCAACAATATTAAATGTTGTTAAACATGGCAAGAGGAGAAGCATAATAAAACTACCTAACTAGGCAAGTTTAAAAGAGGTCGGAAACATCAAACAACGATTCCGGTAAATCCTCATATGCATTTAGCAAATTAAAGCAAACAACAATTTAAACCATATTAATGTTGTTAACATGATGCGGATGACATGTTCAAGTTTATGCAATTTTTATTAAAAGTTGACAAGAACATTATGAAGCATTTTTCACCGCGGTGGAAAGGAAAGGGGTGCCACGGCAACGATAACGAAAACGGTGCCTCGGCAGCGTTCTGGTTCTGGTAACTCGATTGAGATACCGATACAAAGGAGACGTGTGCGGATGCGTGCAAAAGGTGGTGGGGCGCTCTCAGATACCGGGTGTCCCATGAGTCGATGATGGTGACAAGGCAAAAGAGGGGAAACGTGCACTGACAATTCGAGCACGGAGCAAGCACGAGCATCTCATACTTCACACATGCATTCGTTCACGGGTGGTCGTCTCGGGGTTATACCTTCGAAGCGTGTGTTATGAGAGGGGTTCGGGTCAAGCGGTGTAGTCGATCACGATTGTCGTGGGAAGTAGTGGTACTCGGCGATGGTAGTAGTTCACGTTCTTAGTCTCACAAGTTTCTGTAGATGTTCAGGGGCACGGCGAGAAACTTGACGTCCACGGAGTCTTCGAGGGTCGACGGTAGTTGTTCTCGTATCGTCATGGTACTTGGCGATTTCGGAGACGGCGGAAGACGAACTTGGCGGTTCTCGTTGACCTAGTACTTGGCGTTCTTTCCGGTTCGGTGATCGTTTTAGGCGTCGGACGTTGATGTCTCCGGCCGTAGTGGTACTTGTTCGTTTACTCCACGGTCTTGGCGGATCCACGCGATGGTAGTGGTACTCGCGAAGAGGTACTCGGCGATCGTCGTGTAGAAGTTCACGTGTCTTCGGCGACACCATGATGCATCTTGGCGGTCTCGTCTCGGTCTTCAATCCAAAACGAAGCAAGGCAAAAACTCGGGGCGGTGGTGCTTGACTCGGGCAGGGGCAGCGCTAGAGATGACGAGTTGCTGCTGAGCAGGGGAAATCGACGCGGGGCTGCAGCAAGACGATGAGGAGGTGGGAAGGCACGCTGGGTGAACTGCAGCTTGGAGGGGCGGCGTTCATGGCCCGCAGAGGGTGCGCGTGGTACCGTGCTTGCTCTGACCGTCGAGGCTGCCGGTGGTGAACGACGGAGGGGTGCGGAGGAGGCAAGGAGGCGCAGCGACGGCCTGGACTCGGGCAGGAGGCTGAGACGCGGCAGAATATGGCCGGACAACTCGGAGACGGAGCCTCGCTGGTGGTCGGCCGGTGATGGAGGTTGGGCGTGCGGAGGTGCGACGGAGGGTTGCGGGGTTGAGCAAGAGCTCTCTTGCGTGACCTACAGCCCTTGCTTGTAGGCACCGGCTTGCCGGTGACGAGGAAGAAGCAAGTGCGGCGGAGCGGAGCCAAGCAGAGGGCGGGGAGGCCGGCGAGGCTTCATGGAGGTTTGGGCACGGGGACGGGGACGACCCGTACTGATCGACGTCGGCAGCTGGCGATGCACAGGATCGGCCGGGCGCGAGCGAGGGATGCGGTGGTCATGGAGGAGCTCAGGTGCGGCAGGGCAGCAGAGGAAGATGGTGGTGGAGGGTCGCACGATGGAGGCGACGAGGGGATCGGGCGTCGAGGGGAGCTCCTCTCCCTGTCCCGATACGCGCGTGGTGAGAGTGGCGGTGGTGGACAGGAACGAGAGGGAGAGATGGGGATCGAGTTGAGGGTTCGCTGCGCCTAGGTTATAGCAGGGCGCCAGCTGGGCCTTGGGCCTTTTGGTCAGGTCGCAGTAAGAGAGGAGGGGGGTCAGCTGGGCCTAAAGGGCCGGCCTAGTAAAGAAGGAAGTGGTCAGAGGCCTGGCTGGACTGATGGGCTCTATCCTCCTTCTCTCTTATTATTTCTTTAACAGAAAACAAGAGAAGAAAAATAAATAAAGAGGGGGTTTAGGGAACGAAGTTGGACTCGCGGATAAAATTCCCGGACTCACAAAAATGAGTTTGACCCAAGAAAAATAGAAACGGCAAGATTGAAAGATACAAATTCAAACTCATTTGAATTTAATTCGAATGGGTTTGAACTGGGACTTGGTAAAAGGAAGGTCCAAAAATGTTCGGATTTTTGTTGGAGCTCTGGAAAATGATGAAAGAGTATAAGCAAAGTTTGGGGACCAAACTTGAAGCGAGAAAAGGCATGTGATTATTTGCAAGTGTGTTCATGGGTGATTCTGAAAATGGAATATTTAATATAGCTCCCTAATATCGGGAGGATATGTTATAAAGAGAAGTCATCCTTCCCTCGATTTAAATGGATCGAAGATCCATTCGATTTATTTAAAAGAGTTTTGAAACGGTTGCAATAATAATGGCATGATGACATGATGCAATGCAAAAAAATAAAAGGAGCAAGCAAAAATAAAACACACGGAGAAACCCGGAACCTATGGAAGACTTCTCGAGCATCGGTGTTGGGGCATCACAACAGTCCACCACTAAGAGAGGATCTCGTCCCGAGATCTAGAATGGCACCAGAGGGAAAAAACGGAAGAGGAGAGAAGAGGTAAAACTAAGTTGCTTCTCTGACAAATGAGTGAAACCAAAGAACCTTGAAAAGTTGAAAAACTTGAAAGAAAGAAAGCAAGGACGATGAACGAAGTTGAAAGCACTCCGGTAGAAAAGAGATGCAAGACTTGATAGGATGAAAAAGGACTTGAGCAAAGGGGCACAACACTCCGGTTAAATGGATAAGCATGAAAAAATCATGATCCTCACAATCCGAGATGAAGTGTGAAGAGAGCAACATCACAATGCCTCCGGAAGAAATACAAGAATGGAATTAAAGGAACGGAGAAGAAAACAACATCTTCTACCTCAAATGAGCTTGAAAGCATCTTTAGGAGAAGGGTCGAACATAATTGTTGGAAAACCAACAACGAAAAGAGTAAGCTTGTAGTGGGCTTATGGAGAACATCTCAAAATTATGAGGTGAAATTCTGCCGCTACTAGAAACAATAGATTGGATTGATATAAACAAAGAGACTAGACTATTTCACCGGGAGGATAAATGAATAACTTGGGTCACTTATAAGCACCATAAATAGCAACGATCCTTAGAGAAGGCTTTAGGTGAAATATGACACAAGACAACTCCAACGAAGAGATTGATGGGTTTACATATCTCAATCTTGTGAATGAAGAATGATATATTACCACCTCAAAAGATAAGGTAGAAAGAATTGCGCTTCGGAATGCAAAATGAAGAATGCTAGATCTCCTTAGAAAAGAATCTCAATGAACACTTCGAGAAGGAATTAAATCCTTTATGAACCATCATGTAGAACATCCATGAATAACTCTGGTAACAACAGGATGATCAAATGAAAAGGAAAGAGAAGTTGAAAACACAAGGTGAAACCTTGTAATGATTTAGATGAAACTCCGTGGTGATATAATTGAAAGAGGTTGGAACTCCAGAAAAAGAAAAGATGAATAATTGAGATCAAGAATTTTAATGAACCTCCGGAATAAGGAATTAATCACTTGGGTGAATCAAGAATAAGAATTATGTTACGCTTGTCCTTCATCAATTAAATTGATGATAAACAATGGATTTGGCACACTACTTATTCCTGTTGCAAAGGATTGAAGAGAGATATAACATAGACTTGAGAAAGGTCTTCCACGAACCACCGGTGGGATTGGAGAGAACGAATGAATTGATATGATAAACAAGGAAGAGAAATCTTGAACGAACCACCGTAAGAATTGAAAATGAACGAAGAAAACGAACACATCAGCAGGAGGAATTGGAAACTGAGTGAAGATGCTTGAGAGAATTTAGATGCAAGTGAACGAAGAGATCCCGAATTGATTAGAGAAAACTTGAACGAAGCACCGGTAAGATTGGAGAATGATAACTGAAAGCTGGAATAAATAAATCTGAGATGATGGGCTCCGGATGATCAAACTGAAAAGACTCCTGAATTGCTCTGGATGGGTGAAAAGAATTGTCACAATTGAAAACAATTATGAGAGGATATCATGAAACTAGAACCATGAAACTTTGATAGATCGAAACAAGATTCAAGGGAAAACTCTTCTTTGGTCTTCAAAATCCGAGAATGACGATGAGAAACACCACCATGAATTGTTGAGGCACTCTGAAATTAAAATTGGAAAGGTTGAACCAACGATGAAAAGAATTTCGAAACGATATTGGAGAAATACATATGACTGATGATGAATCATTCTTACGTCAAACTTCGAAAAGAATTTTGGGAGTCACTCCGGGAAAATAAGGCGAGTCAGGTAAGATCCTGGGAAAAGACTTGTGGGTTAGGGCCCACTCAAAAGAAACACCATTGAATGATTTAAGAGAGATTGCGCCAGTTGAATTAAATGACTTGAATGAGATAACATCCTCGAAAGATCTTGAACGAATGTAGAGTGGAAACACGAATCATCGAGATATCTTGAGCACTCCGGAACAAATGATTAGTGAGAAATGACTGAATATGAGGTGCACCGGCATGAGAAGGCATTGAAATGAGGAAAGGGTATGATCAACAAAGCTTGAATTGAAACCACCGGAGAAGAAAAGAATGAAGAATGACAAACTTGAAGCTCCGTTAGGATCTTCATGAGAATCACCGGATAAGAACATTGACAGAAAAGAATGGAGAGACTTCACATAAATAAAATGGATACTTGATAATAAATATGAGTCCTTGAAGAAAAAGGGTGGGTGGGCGGGAAAACAAAGGCAACTTGGAGACGGATGAAACAAACACCGTTGAGAAAAACTGATAATTGATCTTGCGAATGTTGACAAGATTGGATACATTTGGAGTGCACCAGTTGAAAAGGATTGACATGACAATCTCGATTATCATGAAGGATTAGTACTCACATAGAAATATGAGAACACCATTTAGGGAAGGTATGGAATCAACACTTGACATCGAAGCAACTCGAAAACCACAATTGAAAACAAAAGCAAAGGATTGGCTTGCAGAATAAGCCGGAACAAACATATGATAGAGATTTCGTCCAAAGTTTTCGTGGTGGGGCCTACATGGGCTCAATCATACAGCACCATCATGTACAAGGCAGTGCACATGACATACGAAGCGTCCCCGAGTCGGCATAGCCAAGGACTCTGTTGGGGAACGTAGCAGAATTTTAAAATTTTCTACACATCACCAAGATCAATCTATGGAGTCATCTAGAAACGAGGGAGAGGGGAGTGCATCTACATACCCTTGTAGATCACGAGCGGAAGCATTCAAGAGAACGGGGTTGATGGAGTCGTACTCGTCGTGATCCAAATCACCGATGACCTAGCGCCGAACGGACGGCACCTCCGCTTTCAACACACGTACGGTTGGGAAGATGTATCCTCCAACTTGATCCAGCAAGGGGAAAGGAGAGGTTGATGGAGATCCAGCAGCACGACGGCGTGGTGGTGGAAGCAACGGTGATCTCGGCAGGGCTTCGCCAAGCTCAGGGAGAGGGAGAAGTGTCACGGGAGGGAGAGGGAGGCGCCAGGGGCTAGGTTGCGGCTGCCCTCCCTCCCCCCACTATATATAGGACCCCTAGGGGGGCGCTGGCCCTAGGAGATGCAATCTCCAAGGGGGGCGGTGGCCAAGGGGGGTGGAGTGCCCCCCAAGCCAAGTGGGGCGCCCCCCACCCCTAGGGTTTCCAACCCTAGGCGCAGGGGGGGCCCATGGGGGGCGCACCAGCCCACTAGGGGCTGGTTCCCCTCCCACTTCAGCCCATGGGGCCCTCCGGGATAGGTGGCCCCACCCGGTGGACCCCCGGGACCCTTCCGGTGGTCCTGGTACAATACCGATTACCCCCGAAACTTTCCCGATGGCTGAAACTTGACTTCCTATATATAAATCTTCACCTCCGGACCATTCCGGAACTCCTCGTGACGTCTGGGATCTCATCCGGGACTCCGAACAACTTTCGGGTTACCGTATACTAATATCTCAACAACCCTAGCGTCACCGAACCTTAAGTGTGTAGACCCTACGGGTTCGGGAGACACGCAGACATGACCGAGACGACTCTCCGGTCAATAACCAACAGCGGGATCTGGATACCCATGTTGGCTCCCACATGATCCTCGATGATCTCATCGGGTGAACCACGATGTCGAGGATTCAATCAATCCCGTATACAATTCCCTTTGTCAATTGGTACGTTACTTACCCGAGGCTCGATCGTCGGTATCCCAATACCTCGTTCAATCTCGTTGCCGGCAAGTCACTTTACTCGTACCGTAATGCATGATCCCGTGATCAACCACTTGGTCACATTGAGCTCATTATGATGATGCATTACCGAGTGGGCCCAGAGATACCTCTCTGTCATACGGAGTGACAAATCCCAGTCTCGATTCTGCCAACCCAACAGACACTTTCGGAGATACCCGTAGTGTACCTTTATAGTCACTCAGTTACGTTGTGATGTTTGGTACACCCAAAGCACTCCTACGGTATCCGGGAGTTGCACAATCTCATGGTCTAAGGAAATGATACTTGACATTCAGAAAAGCTATAGCAAACAAACTACATGATCTTTGAGCTATGCTTAGGATTGGGTCTTGTCCATCACATCATTCTCCTAATGATGTGATCCCGTTATCAATGACATCCAATGTCCATAGTCAAGAAACCATGACTATCTTTTGATCAACGAGCTAGTCAACTAGAGGCTCACTAGGGACGTGTTGTGGTCTATGTATTCACACATGTATTATGATTTCCGGATAACACAATTATAGCATGAACAATAGACAATTATCATAAACAAAGAAATATAATAATAACCATTTTATTATTGCCTCTAGGGCATATTTCCAACAGTCTCCCACTTGCACTAGAGTCACTAATCTAGTTACATTGTGATGAATCGAACACCCATAGAGTTCTGGTGTTGATCATGTTTTGCTCTAGGGAGAGGTTTAGTCAACAGATCTGCCACATTCAGGTCCGTATGTACTTTACAAATATCTATGTCTCCATTTTGAACACTTTCACGAATGGAGTTGAAGCGACTCTTGATATGCCTGGTCTTCCTATGAAACCTGGGCTCCTTGGCATGGGCAATAGCTCCAGTGTTGTCACAGAAGAGAGTCATCGGGCCCGACGCATTGGGAATGACTCCTAGGTCGGTAATGAACTCCTTCACCCAGATTGCTTCTTGTGCTGCCTCCGAGGCTGCCATGTACTCCGCTTCACATGTAGATCCCGCCACAATGCTTTGCTTGCAACTGCACCAGCTTACTGCCCCACCATTCAAAATATACACGTGTCCGGTTTGTGACTTAGAGTCATCCAGATCTGTGTCGAAGCTAGCATCGACGTAACCCTTTACGACGAGCTCTTCGTCACCTCCATAAACGAGAAACATATCCTTAGTCCTCTTCAGGTACTTTAGGATATTCTTGACCGTTGTCCAGTGTTCCATGCCGGGATTACTTTGGTACCTTCCTACCAAACTTACGGCAAGGTTTACATCAAGTTTGGTACACAGCATAGCATACATGATAGACCCTATGGCCGAGGCATAGGGGGTGACACTCATCTTTTCTCTATCTTCTGCCGTGGTTAGGCATTGAGCCATGCTCAATCTCGTACCTTGCAACACAGGCAAGAACCCCTTCTTTGACTGGTCCATATTGAACTTCTTCAATATCTTGTCAAGGTACGTACTCTGTGAAAGACCAATGAGGCGTCTCGATCTATCTCTATAGATCTTGATGCCTAATATATAAGCAGCTTCTCCAAGGTCCTTCATTGAAAAACACTTGTTCAAGTAGGCCTTTATGCTTTCCAAGAATTCTATATCATTTCCCATCAATAGTATGTCATCCACATACAATATGAGAAATGCTACAGAGCTCCCACTCACTTTCTTGTAAATACAGGCTACTCCATAAGTCTGCATAAACCCCAAACGCTTTGATCATCTCATCAAAATGAATGTTCCAACTCCGAGATGCTTGCACCAGCCCATAGATCGAGCGTTGGAGCTTGCACACCTTGTCGGCATTCTTAGGATCGACAAAACCTTCCGGCTGCATCATATACAATTCTTCCTTAAGGAAACCATTAAGGAATGTCGTTTTGACATCCATTTGCCATATCTCATAATCATAGAATGTGGCAATTGCTAACATGATTCGGACGGACTTCAGCTTCGCTACGGGTGAGAAAGTCTCATCGTAGTCAACCCCTTGAACTTGTCGATAACCCTTAGCGACAAGCCGAGCTTTATAGATGGTTACATTACCATCCGCGTCTTTCTTCTTCTTAAAGATCCATTTATTTTCTATGGCTCGCCGATCATCGGGCAAGTCAGTCAAAGTCCATACTTCGTTTTCATACATGGATCCTATCTCGGATTTCATGGCTTCCAGCCATTTGTTGGAATCTGGGCCCGCCATCGCTTCCTCATAGTTCGAAGGTTCACCGTTGTCTAACAACATGATTTCCAGGACAGGGTTGCCGTACCACTCCGGTGCGGAACGTGTCCTTGTGGACCTACGAAGTTCAGTAGCAACTTGGTCTGAAGTTTCATGATCATCATCATTAACTTCCTCTCTAGTCGGTGCAGGCACCTCAGGAACATTTTCTTGAGCTGCGCCACTTACCGGTTCAAGAGGTAATACTTCATCGAGTTCTACTTTCCTCCCACTTACTTCTTTCGAGAGAAACTCTTTCTCTAGAAAGGATCCATTCTTGGCAACAAAGATCTTGCCTTCGGATCTGAGGTAGAAGGTATACCCAATAGTTTCTTTAGGGTATCCTATGAAGACGCATTTTTCTGACTTGGGTTCGAGATTTTCAGGTTGAAGTTTCTTGACATAAGCATTGCATCCCCAAACTTTTAGAAACGATAGCTTAGGTTTCTTCCCAAACCATAATTCATACGGTGTCATCTCAACGGATTTCGCCGAAGCCCTATTTAAAGTGAATGCGGCAGTCTCTAAAGCATAGCCCCAAAATGACAGCGATAAATCGGTAAGAGACATCATAGATCGCACCATATCCAATAGAGTGCGATTACGACGTTCGGACACACCATTACGCTGAGGTGTTCCAGGTGGCATGAGTTGTGAAACTATTCCACATTTCCTGAAGTGCGTGCCAAATTCGTGACTCAAGTATTCTTCCCCACGATCTGATCACAAGAACTTGATTTTTTGGTCACGTTGATTCTCAACCTCACTCTGAAATTCCTTGAACTTTTCAAAGGTCTCAGACTTTTGTTTCATTAAGTAGACATACCCATATCTACTCAAGTCATCAGTGAGGGTGAGAACATAACGATAGCCACCGCGAGCCTCAACACTCATTGGACCGCACACATCAGTATGTATGATTTCCAATAAGTTGGTTGCTCGTTCCATTGTTCCTAAGAACGGAGTCTTGGTCATTTTACCCATGAGGCATGGTTCGCACATGTCAAATGATTCGTAATCAAGAGACTCCAAAAGTCCATCTGCATGGAGCTTCTTCATGCGTTTGACACCTATGTGACCAAGGCGGCAGTGCCACAAGTATGTGGGACTATCATTATCAACCTTACATCTTTTGGTATTCACACTATAAATATGTGTAACATTACGCTCGAGATTCATTAAGAATAAACCATTCACCAGCGGAGCATGACCATAAAACATATCTCTCATATAAATAGAACAACCATTATTCTCGGATTTAAATGAGTAGCCATCTCGAATTAAACGAGATCCTGATACAATGTTCATGATCAAAGTTGGCACTAAATAACAATTACTGAGGTTTAAAACTAATCCCGTAGGTAAATGTAGAGGTAGCGTGCCGACGGCGATCACATCGACCTTGGAACCATTTCCGACGCCCATTGTCACCTCGTCCTTCGCCAGTCTCCACTTATTCCGCAGCTCCTGCTTTGAGTTACAAATGTGAGCAACCGCACCGGTATCAAATACCCAGAAGCTACTACGAGTACTGGTAAGGTACACATCAATTACATGTATATCATATATACCTTTAGTGTTGCCGGCCTTCTTGTCCGCTAAGTATTTGGGGCAGTTCCGCTTCCAGTGACCACTTCCCTTGCAATAAAAACACTCAGTTTCAAGCTTGGGTCCATTCTTTGACTTCTTCTCGGCAGCTTGCTTACCGGGCGCGGCAACTCCCTTGCCGTCCTTCTTGAAGTTCTTTTTACCCTTGCCTTTCTTAAACTTAGTGGTTTTATTCACCATCAACACTTGATGTTCCTTTTTGATTTCCACCTCCGCTGATTTCAGCATTGAATATACCTCAGGAATGGTCTTTTCCATCCCCTGCATATTGAAGTTCATCACAAAGCTCTTGTAGCTTGGTGGAAGCGATTGAAGGATTCTGTCAATGACCGCGTCATCCGGGAGATTAACTCCCAGCTGAGTCAAGCGGTTATGCAACCCAGACATTTTGAGTATGTGCTCACTGACAGAACTATTTTCCTCCATCTTACAACTGAAGAACTTGTTGGAGACTTCATATCTCTCAACCCGGGCATGAGCTTGGAAAACCATTTTCAGCTCTTCGAACATCTCATATGCTATGTGTTGCTCAAAACGCTTTTGGAGCCCCGGTTCTAGGCTGTAAAGCATGCCGCACTGAACGAGGGAGTAATCATCAGCGCGTGACTGCCAAGCGTTCATAACGTCTTGGTTCTCTGGGATGGGTGCATCACCTAGCGGTGCTTCTAGGACATAATCTTTCTTGGCAACTATGAGGATGATCCTCAGGTTCCGGACCTAGTCCGTATAGTTGCTGCCATCATCTTTCAGCTTGGTTTTCTCTAGGAACGCGTTGAAGTTGAGGACAACGTGGGCCATTTGATCTACAAGACATATTGTAAAGATTTTACACTAAGTTCATGATAATTAAGTTCATCTAATCAAATTATTCAATGAACTCCCACTCAGATAGACATCCCCCTAGTCATCTAAGTAAAACATGATCCGAGTCAACTAGGCCGTGTCCGATCATCACGTGAGACGGACTAGTCAACATCGGTGAACATCTTCATGTTGATCGTATCTTCTATATGACTCATGCTCGACCTTTCGGTCTTCCGTGTTCTGAGGCCATGTCTGTACATGATAGGCTCGTCAAGTCAACCTAAGTGTATTGCATGTGTAAATCTGGCTTACACCCGTTGTATTCGAACGTTAGAATCTATCACACCCGATCATCACGTGGTGCTTCGAAACAATGAACCTTCACAACGGTGCACAGTTAGGGGGAACACTTTCTTGAAATCATTACAAGGGATCATCTTATTTAAGCTACCGTCGTTCTAAGCAAATAAGATGTAAAACATGATAAACATCACATGCAATCAAATAGTGACATGATATGGCCAATATCATTTGCTCCTTTTGATCTCCATCTTCGGGGCTCCATGATCATCGTTGTCACCGGCATGACACCATGATCTCCATCATCATGATCTCCATCATCGTGTCTTCTTGAAGTTGTCTCGTCATCTATTACTTCTACTACTATGGCTAACGCTTTAGCAATAAAGTAAAGTAATTACATGTCGTTTATGTAGACACGCAGGTCATAAATAAATAAAGCCAACTCCTATGGCTCCTGCCGGTTGTCATACTCATCAACATGCAAGTCGTGATTCCTATTACAAGAACATGATCAATCTCATACATCACATATATCATTCATCACATCCTTTTGGCCATATCACATCACACGGCACATGCTGCAAAAACAAGTTAGACGTCCTCTAATTGTTGTTGCAAGTTTTTTACGTGGCTGCTATAGGTTTCTAGCAAGAACGTTTCTTACCTACGCCAAAACCACAACGTGATATGCCAATTTCTATTTACCCTTCATAAGGACCCTTTTCATCGAATCCGATCCGACTAAAGTGGGAGAGACAGACACCCGCCAGCCACCTTATGCAACTAGTGCATGTCAGTCGGTGGAACCAGTCTCACGTAAGCGTACGTGTAAGGTCAGTCCGGGCCGCTTCATCCCACGATTCCACCGAATCAAGATAAGACTAGTAACGGCAAGTAAATTGACAATATCGACGCCCACAACTGCTCTGTGT
This sequence comes from Triticum urartu, assembly GCF_056163025.1. Lineage (NCBI taxonomy): Eukaryota > Viridiplantae > Streptophyta > Magnoliopsida > Poales > Poaceae > Triticum > Triticum urartu. The sequence continues at coordinate 393,874,514 of NC_141874.1, read as the reverse complement.
TCTACTCGTGCATAGAAACTACGCATAGACCTAGCTCATGATGCCACTGTTGGGGAACGTAGCAGAATTTTAAAATTTTCTACGCATCACCAACATCAATCTATGGAGTCATCTAGCAACGAGGGGGAGGGGAGTGCATCTACATACCCTTGTAGATCGCGAGCGGAAGCGTTCAAGAGAACGGGGTTGATGGAGTCGTACTCGACGTGATCCAAATCACCGATGACCTAGTGCCGAACAGACGGCACCTCCGCGTTCAACACACGTACGGTTGGGAAGACGTCTCCTCCAACTTGATCCAGCAAGGGGAAAGGAGAGGTTGATGGAGATCCAGCAGCACGACGGCGTGGTGGTGGAAGCAACAGTGATCTCGGCAGGGCTTCGCCAAGCTCAGGGAGAGGGAGAAGTGTCACGGGAGGGAGAGGGAGGCGCCAGGGGCTAGGTTGCGGCTGCCCTCCCTCCCCCCACTATATATAGGACCCCTAGGGGGGCGCCAGCCCTACGAGATGCAATCTCCAAGGGGGGCGGCGGCCAAGGGGGGTGGAGTGCCCCCCAAGCCAAGTGGGGCGCCCCCCACCCCTAGGGTTTCCAACCCTAGGCGCAGGGGGAGGCCCATGGGGGGTGCACCAGCCCACTAGGGGCTGGTTCCTCTCCCACTTCAGCCCATGGGGCCCTCCGGGATAGGTGGCCCCACCCGGTGGACCCCCGGGACCCTTCCGGTGGTCCCGGTACAAAATACCGATTACCCCCGAAACTTTCTCGATGGCCGAAACTTGACTTCCTATATATAAATCTTCACCTCCGGACCATTCCGGAACTCCTCGTGACGTCCGGGATCTCATCCAGGACTCCGAACAACTTTCGGGTTACCGTATACTAATATCTCAACAACCCTAGCGTCAGCGAACCTTAAGTGCGTAGACCCTACGAGTTCGGGAGACACGCAGACATGACCGAGACGACTCTCCGGTCAATAACCAACAGCGGGATCTGGATACCCATATTGGCTCCCACATGCTCCACGATGATCTCATCGGATGAACCATGATGTCGAGGATTCAATCAATCCCGTATACAATTCCCTTTGTCAATAGGTACGTTACTTGCCTGAGACTCGATCATCGGTATCCCAATACCTCGTTCAATCTCGTTGCCGGCAAGTCACTTTACTCGTGCCGTAATGCATGATCCCGTGATCAACCACTTGGTCACATTGAGCTCATTATGATGATGCATTACCGAGTGGGCCCAGAGATACCTCTCCGTCATACGGAGTGACAAATCCCAGTCTCGATTCGTGCCAACCCAACACACACTTTCGGAGATACCCGTAGTGTACCTTTATAGTCACTCAGTTACGTTGTGACGTTTGGTACACCCAAAGCACTCCTATGATATCCGGGAGTTGCACAATCTCATGGTCTAAGGAAATGATACTTGACATTCGGAAAAGCTATAGCAAACAAACTACACGATCTTTGAGCTATGCTTAGGATTGGGTCTTGTCCATCACATCATTCTCCTAATGATGTGATCCCGTTATCAATGACATCCAATGTCCATAGTTAGGAAACCATGACTATCTTTTGATCAACGAGCTAGTCAACTAGAGGCTCACTAGGGACGTGTTGTGGTCTATGTATTCACACATGTATTACGATTTCCGGATAACACAATTATAGCATGAACAATAGACAATTATCATAAACAAAGAAATATAATAATAACCATTTTATTATTGCCTCTAGGGCATATTTCCAACAGACTCTTTAAGACACAACGAGACCACTGTAAAACCAACCGTGGATAGGCGAACCACTAGACATCGAACCCCAATTTCATATCATACATTTGTCGGAAAGATATCCTAAGAGCTACTTGAATTCCCACTTATAAACTCCCGAAATTTTCCCAGCTATGCAATCAGGTGTTGGGGATACACGGGAAGCATAATATCTCACCCAAAGCTAGCAAATCCTACATCCAGCTCTATCCATCCTTCAACACATAACCAAGAAACCTTCGGAAATCGTTTACCTCAACCTTCGAAAAAGCATTCGTTATACGAGTTATGGCAATACTCCCGAACTCCCGCCCCAGTACTGGGTGGCGTCGAGGTTATCTCACCAACAACTGCATAAAAGAGATTTTCGATGTCGGCGAACTCAGGTATTCCAGAACTGCAATGATAAAATTGTGACGACAACACCTCGGAGCTCAACTCCTCGGGACACTGCCAAAACCCCTAAATGTCAGGAGGCACCAAGAACAATGTTCTCATCACAAAACCATTGGAACGATTCCAAGATACCCGCGTGATCCTAAAAATTTTTACTGAAATTTGAGAAGAGAAGAGACAAAACTCTATGTCAGGATGCCTTACCAGAGCGACGAAGGGACTGGGGAGTAAAAAGAATTCCTAACTCTCTGATATATATATATATATAATCCTAAATGACTCAAAACATTTTTCTAGACTCAACAACGCCAGCGATTCGATCAAGCAGGGGGCTCCTAAGTCGGGGAAGGCTCTGATACCAACTTGTAACGCCCTCGATGCGGCTATATCTCCCACGTGTCGAAGCACAACTTAGAGGCATAACTGCATTGAAATCAATGTCGCAAGTGAGGTAATCTTCACACAACCCATGTAATACATAAGGGAAAGAGATACATAGTTGGCTTACAATCGCCACTTCACACAATATAGAATAAAGCATTACATCATCCAGATACAATCAAGGTCCGACTACGGAACCAAAATAAAAGAAGACTACCCCAAATGCTACACAGATCCCCGATCGTCCCAACTGGGCTCCACTACTGATCAACTGGAAACGGGACAACATAACGAACATGATCTTCATCAAGCTCCTCCTTGAGCTCGGTTGTGTCACCTGCAGGGTTTCATCGGCACCTGCAAACTGGTTTTGGAAGTATCTGTGAGTCACGGGGACTCAACAATCTCACACCCTTGCGATCAAGACTATTTAAGCTTATAGGTAGGGAAAAGGTATGAGGTGGAGCTGCAGCAAGCGACTAGCATATATGGTGGCTAACATACGCAAATGAAAGCGAGAAGAGAAGGCAAAGCACGTTCGAGAAACTATGATCAAGAAGTGATCCTAGAACAACCTACGAAAAGCATTACTCCAACACCGTGTTCACTTCCCGGACTCCGCCGAGAAGAGACCATCACGGTTACACACGTGGTTGATGCATTTAAATTAAGTTAAGATTTCAGGTTTTCTACAACCGGACATTAACAAATTCCCATCTGCCCATAACAGCGGGCACGGCTTTCGAAAGATCAATCCCTGCAGGGGTGTCCCAACTTAGCCCATCACAAGCTCTCATGGTCAACGAAGGATATTCCTTCTCCCAAGACAATCCGATCAGACTCGGCATCCCGCTTACAAGACATCCTCGACAATGGTAAAACAAGTCCAGCAAGACCGCCCGATGCGCCGACATCCTGATAGGAGCTGCACATATCTCGTTCTCAGGGCAACACCGGATGAGCGCTCCGTACAACTAAAACCAGCCCTCAAGTTTCCCCGAGGTGGCGCTGCAAAGGACTCTAGTTCGGAACAACACTTAGACAAACACTGGCCCAGGGGGGTTAAAAAAAATGACCCTCGGGATGCGTGACTCCCAAGGGAAAAAGGCTAGGTGGTGAATGGTAAAACCAAGGTTGGGCCTTGCTGGAGGAGTTTTATTCAAAGCGAACTGTCAAGGGGTTCCCATTATAACCCAACCGTGTAAGGAACGCAAAGTCCGGGAACATAACACTGATATGACGGAAACTAGGGCGGCAAGAGTGGAACAAAACACCAGGCATAAGGCCGAGCCTTCCACCCTTTACCAAATATATAGATGCATTAATTAAATAAGAGATATTGTGATATCCCAACAAAATATCCATGTCCCAACAAGGAACAAACTCCAATCTTCAACTGCAACTAGCAACGCTATAAGAGGGGCTGAGCAAAGCGGTAACATAGCCAAACAACGGTTTGCTAGGACAAGGGGGGTTAGAGGTTTTACATGGCAATATGGGAGGCATGATAAGCAAGTGGTAGGTATCGTAGCAAAGTCATAGCAAAAGAGAGAGCATCTAGCAAGTAAAGATAGAAGTGATTCCGAGGGTATGGTCATCTTGCCTAAAATCCCGCAAGGAAGAAGAACGAGTCCAAGAAGAAGATAAACAGGCGTAGACGAATGGATCCTCACAAACGCGGCGTTATCGGAACTAACCCGAAGAAGCAACACCGGAAAGAAAGCAAACAACATAGTAAACAACCACCACATAAACATGGCATGATGCACAATCAAGTATGATGCATGTCCGGTTTAATGAGGCATGGCATGGCAAAGTGCACAAACAACCCTACAAGATCATTATGAAGCATTTGTCACCGCGGTGGAAAGGAAAGGGGTGCCACGGCAACGATAATGAAAACGGTGCCACGGCAGCATTCCGGTTCCGATAACTCGATTGAGATACTGATGCAAAGGAGACGTGTGCGGATGCGTGCAAAAGATGGTGGGGCGCTCCCGGATACCTGGTGTCCAATGAGTCGATGATGGTGACAAGGCAAAAGAGGGGCAACGTGCACCGACAATTCGCGCACGAAGCAAGCACGAGCATCTCATACTTCACACATGCATTCGTTCACGGGTGGTCGTATCGGGGTTATACCTTTGAAGCGTGTGTTATGAGAGGGGTTCAGGTCAGGCGGTGTAGTCGATCATGATCGTCGTGGGAAGTAGTGGTACTCGGCGATGGTAGTAGTTCACGTTCTTAGTCTCACAAGTTTCCGTAGATGTTCAGGGGCACGGCGAGAAACTTGACGTCCACGGAGTCTTCAAGGGTCGACGGTAGTTGTTCTCGTATCGTCGTGGTACTTGGCGATTTCGGAGACGGCGGAAGACGAACTTGGTGGTTCTCGTTGACCTAGTACTTGGCGTTCTTTCCGGTTCGGTGATCGTTTTAGGCATCGGACGTCGATGTCTCCGGCCGTAGTGGTTCTTGGTGAATCCCGAAACTGTCTTGGCGTCTTCGCGCGTAGGGGTACTTGTTTGTTTACTCCACGGTCTTGGCGGATCCACGCGATGGTAGTGGTACTCGCGAAGAGGTACTCGGCGATCGTCGTGTAGACGTTCACGTGTCTTCGGCGACACCATGATGCATCTTGGCGGTCTCGTCTCGGTCTTCAATCCAAAACGAAGCAAGGCAAAAACTCGGGGCAGTGGTGCTTGACTCGGGCAGGGGCAGCGCTGGAGATGACGAGCTGCTACTGAGCAGGGGAAATCGACGCGGGGCTGTAGCAAGACGATGAGGAGGTGGGAAGGCACGCTGGCCGAACTGCAGCATGGAGGGGCGGCGTTCATGGCCCTCAGAGGGTGCGCGTGGTACCGTTCTTGCTCTGACCATTGAGGCTGCCGGTGGTGAACGATGGAGGGGTGCGGAGGAGGCAAGGAGGCGCAGCGACGGCCTGGACTCGGGCAGGAGGCTGAGACGCGGCAGAATATGGCCGGTCGACTCGGAGACGGAGCCTCGCTGGTGGTCGGCCGGTGATGGAGGTTGGGCGTGCGGAGGCGCGACGGAGGGTTGCGGGGTTGAGCAAGAGTTCTCCTGCGTGACCTACAGCCCTTGCTTGTAGGCACCGGCTTGCCGATGACGAGAAAGAAGCAAGTGCGGCGGAGCGGAGCCAAGCAGAGGGCGGGGAGGCCGGCGAGGCTTCATGGAGGTTCGGGCACGGGGACGGGGACGACCCGTACTGATCGATGTCGGCAGCTGGCGATGCACAGGATCGGCCGGGCGCGAGCGGGGGATGCGGTGGTCATGGAGGAGCTCAGGTGCGGTAGGGCAGCAGAGGGAGATGGAGGTGGAGGGTCACAAGATGGAGGCGGCGAGGGGATCGGGCGTCGAGGGGAGCTCCTCTCCCTGTCCCGATACACACGTGGTGAGAGTGGCGGCGGTGGACAGGAACGAGAGGGAGAGATGGGGATCGAGTGGAGGGTTCGCTGCGCCTAGGTTATAGCAGGGCGCCGGCTGGGCCTTGGGCCTTTTGGTCAGGCCGCAGGAAGAGAAGAGGGGGTCAGCTGGGCCTAAAGGGCCGGCCTAGTAAAGAAGGAAGTGGCCAGAGGCCTGGCTGGACTGATGGGCTCTCTCCTCCTTCTCTCTTATTATTTCTTTAACAGAAAACAAGAGAAGAAAAAGAAATAAAGAGGGGGTTTAGGGAACTAAGTTGGACTCGCGGATAAATTTCCCAGACTCACAAAAATGAGTTTGACCCAAGAAAAATAGAAACGGCAAGATTGAAAGATACAAATTCAAACTCATTTGAATTTAATTCGAATGGGTTTGAACTGGGACTTGGTAAAAGGAAGGTCCAAAAATGTTCGGATATTTGGTGGAGCTCCGGAAAATGATGAAAGAGTATAAGCAAAGTTTGGGGACCAAACTTGAAGCGAGAAAAGGCATGTGATTATTTGCATGTGTGTTCATGGGTGATTCCGAAAATGGAATATTTAATATAGCTTCCTAATATCGGGAGGATATGTTATAAAGAGAAGTCATCCTTCCCTTGATTTAAATGGATCAAAGATCCATTCGATTTATTTAAAAGAGTTTTCAAACGGTTGCAATAATAATGGCATGATGACATGATGCAATGCAAAAAAAATAAAAGGAGCAAGCAAAAATAAAACACACGGAGAAACCCGGAACCTATGGAAGACTTCTCGAGCATCGGTGTTGGGGCGTCACAGGATGGAAGAGACTAAGCTTGGGGATACCCTGGCATCGCAAGCTATTATCCAAAAATGAGAAACCAACTAAGCTTGGGGATGCCCCCGAGTGGCATCCCACTTTCTTCCAACAACTATCGGTATTTTACTAGAGGCTATATTTTTATTCGTCACATGATATGTGTTTTGCTTGGAGCGTCTTGTATGATATGTGTCTTTGATAATTTTATTTTGTGTTTTGAGTCATCAATACTTGCTGGACACACCTATTTGAGAGAGCCAAAATTATGTCATGACTTGTTAGAATTGCTCTCTATGCTTCACTTAAATCTTTTATGAGCTAGGACTTGCTCTAGTGCTTCACTTATATCTTTTTAGCACGATGTGCTTAGTATTTTTGAAGAAATGCTCTATTGCTTCACTTAGATTTATTTGAGAGTTGGTAAAATTTTGAAGAAATTCTCTCTTGCTTCACTTAAATTAATTTGAGAGAAAGAGATATTATGCTCATGATCTTCACTTATATTTGTTTGAGCTTATGAAAAGCAACACATAAAAATTAGTCCCAAAGTGATAGATATCCAAGAAGGATAAAGAAAAGAAAAATGTCATGAAGATCATTGGACAAAATAAACTTGATTCTTAGTAATAATTTTGAGATATGACGATGTGATATGTGAGTTATGTTGATGAGTAATTATGCTCTAGTAGGAATATTGGTGTTAAGGTTTGTGATTCCCAAAGCATGCACGTATAGTCTCTCATTATGCTATGATGTTGGAGCATGATTTATTTTTGATTTTCTTCCTTATGAGTGGCGGTCGGGGACGAGCGATGGTCTTTTCCTACCAATCTATCCCCCTAGGGGCATGCGTAGTAGTACTTTGCTTCGAGGGCTAATAAAATTTTGCAATAAGTATATGAGTTCTTTATGACTAATGTGAGTCCATGGATTATACGCACTCTTACCTTTTCACAATTTGCTAGCCTCTATGGTACCGTGCATTGCCCTTTCTCACATTGAGACGTGGTGCAAACTTCGCAGTGCATCCAAACCCCGTGATATGATACGCTCTATCACACATAAGCCTCATTATATCTTCCTCAAAACAGCCACCATACCTACCTATTATGGCTTTTCCATGGCCATTCCGAGATATATTGCCATGCAACTTTCACCGCTTCCATTTGATGACTTGAGCATTCATTGTCATGTTGCTTTGCATGATCATATAGCTGACATAGTGTTTGTGGCTCAGCCACCGTTCATCATTTTTCATACATGTTACGCTAGATGATCGCTAAAGGCATTCATATAGTCATACTTGTCATAGGTATCGAGTTGTAATTTTTGTTTCTTTTGAGTTATAAGTAAATAGAAGTGTGATGATCATCATTATTCATGTTTAGAGCAGTGCCTCACTGAGGAAAGGATGATGGAGAGTATGATTCCCCCACAAGTCGGGATGAGACTCCGGACAATGAGAGAAAAAGAAAAAAATAAAAAAATAAAAAGAAAAACATAATAAACAAAGAGAGAAGGGGCATTGCTAGTATCCTTTACCACACTTGTGCTTCAAAGTAGCGCCATGTTTTTCATATGGAGAGTCTCCTATGTTGTCACTTTCATATACTAGTGGAAATTTTTCATTATAGGATTAGATGCACACCCACTGAGTTTTCATATTGAGCTTTCATACACTTATAGCTCTTAGTGCATTCGTTGCATGGCAATCCCTACTCCTCACATTGATACCGATTGATGGGCATCTCCATAGCCCGTTGGTTAGCCGCATCAATGTGAGACTTTCTTACTTTTTTTTCTTCTCTATATTTACCCCTATCATCATACTCTATTCCACCCATAGTGCTATATCCATGGCTTGCGCTCATGTATTGCGTAAGAGTTGAAGAAGCTGAAGCACATTAAAAAGTATGAACCAATTGCTCGGCTTGTCATCGGGGTTGTGCATGATAATTACTTTGTGTTAAGAAGACAAAGCATGACAAGACTATATGATTTTGTAGGGATAACTTATTTTAGCATTGATATTTTGAAAGACATGGCTGCTTGTTGATATGCTTGAGTATCTAAATTATTATGTCAACACTAGACTATTGCTTTGAATCACATAAAAAGTCCAATTGTCCATGCTATAAAGAAAATAATATGATATGAAATATTAAACAGCACTCCACATCAAAAATTCTGTTTTTATCACTTACCTACTCAAGGATGAGTAGGAGTTAAGCTTGGGGATGTTGATACGTCTCCAACGTATCTATAATTTTTTATTGTTCCATGCTGTTATATTATCAATCGTGGATGTTTTATAATCATTTTATATCATTTTTTGGTACTAACCTATTGACATAGTGCCAAGTGCCAGTTCCTGTTTTCTCGTGTTTTTTACATCATAGAAATCAATATCAAACGGAGTCCAAATGCCACAAAACTTTACAGAGATTTTTTATGGACCAGAAGGAACAAGTTGGGTCATGGTTACACCTTGGGGGAGTCCCGAGGAGGGGACAACCCACCAGGGCGTGCCAGGAGGCCCGGGCGCGCCCTGGTGGGTTGTGCCCACCTCGGGTGCCCCGGACCGCCTCTCTGCTCTACAAATACCCAAATATTCCCAAAACCCTAGGGGAGTCGACGAAATATTCATCCAGCCGCTGCAGAGTCCAAAACCACCAGATCCAATCTAGACACCATCTCGGATGGGGTTCACCACCTCCATTGGTGCCTCTTCGATAATGCATGTGTAGTTCTTTGTAGACCTTTGGGTCCGTAGTTAGTAGCTAGATGGCTTCATCTCTCTCTCTTGATTCTCAATACAACGGTATCTTGGAGATCCATATGATGTAACTCTTTTTGTGGTGTGTTTGTTGGGATCTAATGAACTTTGAGTTTATGATCAGTCATATCTTTTTATATCCATGAAAGTTATTTGAGTTTATTTAATCTCTTATATGCATGATCTCCTATAGCCTCGTATTTCTTCTCCGATATTTGGTTTTGTTTGGCCAACTTGATCTATTTATCTTGCAATGGGAAGAGGTGCCTGGTAGTGGGTTCGATCTTACGGTGCTCGATCCTAGTGACAGAAAGGGAACCGACACGTATGTATCGTTGCTACTAAGGATAAAAAGATGGTATCTATATCTACGCAATAGATAAACGGATCTTGTCTACATCATGTCATTGTTCTTATTGCATTACTCCATTTTTCCATGAAATTAATACATTAGATGCATGCTGTATAGCGGTCGATGTGTGGAGTAATAGTAGTAGATGCAGGCAGGAGTCGGTCTACTAATCTTGGATGTGATGCCTATGTAATGATCATTGCCTGGATATCGTCATAATTATTTGAGGTTCTATCAATTGCCCAACAGTAATTTGTTTACCCACCGTTTGCTATCTTTCTTGAGAGAAGCCACTAGTGAAACCTACGGCCCCCGGGTCTTCTTCCTCATATATTTGCTTGCGATCTACTTTTCCTTTGCATTTTTTATTCAGATCTATTAAACCAAAAATAAAAAAAATACTTTGATGCACTTTATTTTATTTGCGATCTATTATTTCAATCTACTACAATTTTCAGGCATCGTTACCCGAAAGGGAGTGACAACCCCTTTAACACGTCGGGTTGTGGGGTGTTGTTATTTGTGTGCAGGTGTTGTTTACGTTGTGTTGCTTGGTTCTCCTACTGGTTCGATAACCTTGGTTTCACCACTGAGGGAAATACCTACCTTCGTTGTGCTACATCATCCCTTCCTCTTTGGGGAAATACCGACGTAGTCCTAACACACATGAGTTTTCTAGCACTATAGTCAGGGAGCAATCATAAGTTCATGATAAATTGAAGTTCAATTAATCATAATACTTAAGAACTCCCTCTTAGATAGACATCCCTCTAATCATCTAAGTGATCACGTGATCCATATCAACTAAACCATGTCTGATCATCACATGAGATGGAGAAATTTTCAATGGTGAACATCACTATGTTGATCATATCTACTATATGATTCACGCTCGACCTTTCGGTCTCAGTGTTCCAAGGCCATATCTGCATATGCAAGGCTCGTCAAGTTTAACCCGAGTATTCTGCGTGTGCAAAACTAGCTTGCGCCCGTTGTATGTGAACGTAGAGCTTATCACACCCAATCATCACGTGGTGCCTCAGCACGACGAACTGTAGCAATGGTGCATACTCAGGGAGAACACTTATACCTTGAAATTTAGTGAGAGATCATCTTATAATGCTACCACCGTACTAAGCAAAATAAGATGCATAAATGATAAACATCACATGCAATCAAATAAGTGATATGATATGGCATCATCATCTTCTGCCTTTGATCTCCATCTTCAAAGCACCGTCATGATCACCATCTTCACCGGCTTGACACCTTGATCTCCATCGAAGCATCGTTGTCGTCTCGCCAACTAGTGCTACTACGACTATCACTACCGCTTAGTGATAAAGTAAAGCAATTACATGGTGTTTGCATTTCATACAATAAGGCGACAACCATATGGCTCCTGCCAGTTGCCGACAACTATTACAAAACATGATCATCTCATACAATAATTTATATCATCACGTCTTGACCATATCACATCACAACAAGCCCTGCAAAAACAAGTTAGACGTCCTCTACTTTGTTGTTGCAAGTTTTACGTGGCTGCTATGGGCTTCTAGCAAGAACCGTTCTTACCAACGCATCAAAACCACAATGATGTTTCGTCAAGTGTGCTATTTTAACCTTCAACAAGGACCGGGCGTAGTCAAACTCGATTCAACTAAAGCTGGAGAAATAGACACCCAGTAGCCAACTGTGTGCGAAGCACGTCGGTAGAACCAGTCTCATGAACATGGTCATGTAATGTCGGTCTGGGCCGCTTCGTCCAACAATACCGCCGAATCAAAGTAAGACATTGTTGTACCGGCCTTAGAACCAGAGCAGATCATGCCATCCGAGGCCACAGAGTCCGCGGTATTGGAGCAGCACACGGACTCGGCACCCCGCGATATCTACATCAATGGAACTCGTGATTCATCTCCGGCTATAAATTCCGGGCCATATACGCTTGCGGACACTGAGCTAGATCGGTTATCGATCTTCGAATTTAGTGTCGCAGACGTCTTCCAGCACTCACCTTTGGGCGATGTGCTAAACTCTTTAAGGAACCTGTCATTCACGGGAGGCTCTCAGTCGAACTATGTATGGTTCAAACTAGGGGCTAGCGACGGAGAATTTTGCTTCCCACCCGCCACCCACTTCATAGCCACTGTCGAGGACTTAACCGACATGCCTACTCCTGGCTCCGCAGACATTGACGGCCCAGACAACGATGTAGATAAGGAGCAAGGCCAAGATCCGCCAGTCATCAGGCATAAAACGGCCACCCCTTTACACGATGTGTACATAATCGATACACTCAAAAAGCCTCGCAGCAGAGACAAGGGAGACCTAGTTAAAACTCATGAGTCACAGTCTAAGTTTCAGCGCCCCAAGCCACACCGCAACAATGGCACTGGAGAAAATAGTACTCCGGACGGTGCCAAAAGCAATGAAGACCCTGTGGGAGCAACATTCGAACAGGAGGAACAGGAAAATGGGTAAGCCAGCCCCAGCAAGCAGGCCCTACACAGCGACGGATCAGAAGATGACAACTACCTTCCACTCTCCGAAGATGAGGAAAGCCTCGGCGACGAAGACTTCATCATACCCGAAGAGCCCCTCAAACAGGAGCGCTTTAAGCGCAGGCTGATAGCTACGGCAAGGAGCCTGAAAAAGAAGCAGCAGGAGCTTTAAGCTGACCAAGACCTACTCAACGACAGATGGACCGAAGTCCTGGTCACCAAAGAATACGGCCTCAGCGGCCTAGCCAAAAGCTACCCAAAGCACAGATCGCTCTACCAGTCCGATGACAAGGCGTCGGGGCCCATACCATTGTCACACAACACGGCAGGTCGCCAGTAACTCTGTCCGGATAAAAAGGCAACTCAAGCCGAACACCAGACCACCCCACCTCGCCATAAAGGCAAGAACAACGCAGGCCAGGATTACCCTGACAACCTACAGAGGGGCTGGGACAATAGAGCAGGAAGCGCAAGACCGATCTATGGATCACAAAAACATGCTTCGACACGCGATGATGGCTACCTATTCGGACGTGTCACACCTCGCCGCGACCAGGTCGAAAACCGCAATGGGACTCCTTCGGAATTACGCCACAGTGTGGCCCAACACAGACGCACTGCACACCCGTTTTTCTTCACTGATGAGGTAATGGATCATGAATTTCCCAAAGGATTCAAACCCGTCAATATTGAATCATACGACGGGACAACTGATCCAGCAGTATGGATAGAAGATTTCATCCTTCACATCCATATGGCCCGTGGAGACAACCTCCACACCATTAAATACCTCCCACTAAAACTAAAAGGACCAGCTCGGTACTGGTTAAACAGCTTACCTAAAAATTCCATAGGTAGCTGGAAGGACTTGGAAGAGGCCTTCCTCGATAACTTCCAAGGAACACATGTCCGGCCACCGGATGCCGATGACCTAAGTCACATCGTCCAACAGCCCAGCGAATCAGCCAGGGAGCTCTGGACCCGGTTCTTAGTCAAAAAGAACCAAATCATCGATTGTCCGGATGCGGAAGTCCTCGCGGCTTTCAGACACAGCGTCCGGGACGAATGGCTTGCACGCTACCTCGGCCAAGAAGGACCTAAATCCATGACAGCTCTCACCGCTCTGATGACTCGCTTTTGCGCGGGAGAAGACAGCTTGCTCGCTCGTACAAGCAATGGCGCCAGCAACCATGGCACCTCCGAAATCCGAGATGCCAACGGCAAGCCACGGAGAAGCAAAAACAACAGTCACATTGACAATGAAAGATCAGGCAACACAGCGGTCAATGCCGGATCCAGCAACCCCAAGCTCGGTCAGTGAAAGAAGCCATCCAGGGCGAACCGGGAGGAACCATCCAACCTGGACAGGATTTTGGACTGACCCTGCCAGATTCATGGCCACCCCGACAAACCAGCCAATCACACCAACAGAAACTGCTAGGTCTTTAAACAGGTCGGCAAGCTTAACGCCGAACACAGGGGAAGGAAGCCGCCAAGCGACAGGGACGACGGAAAGGTTCACCAACAAAAAACTAGGGGTTTTAAGCAGTCTCCACCCGAGGATCGACTACCCCCAGAACGGCAGTAGCAACCCGGCTTCCGCCGCCCACTCTGTACACCTACAAAGTTTGTACCACGCGTACATCGTTACGCACTCAAGATACCATGGGCACCGGCGGAAGCACAATATGGATAAGCCTGCGAGCACTCCAGTAACCTTTTTCTATGTACAACTATTTACTTTCTTTTTTCCTCTTTCGATATCCTTTAAAAAAATAGGTGACGAACAGGATAAAAATCGGAAACCGGCTCTATCGGAGTCCGGATCCGTATACTCACCCAAGGGGCTATGTCCATCAAGGACTCCCCCCACCACGGACTGGCAGTGCAGACGTGCGACAGGAGGTCCAAAATAACTTTTTGCAGACCGCACTCTCTATCTTTCGAGCCTGTACTATGCCTGTTCCTCCGCCTCCAACCCCGAGCATGTCAAATAGCCGGGGGGATGGCTTTTATATACATATATCATAAGTAATTATCGGCATATCGCTCAGTTACCAGTAAACAATATCCAAGTTAGTCATCTGTATGGTTTTCCCGACAAATATGGCTCCTACGGTTATTTCACAAAAATACCTTGGCCTAACTTGCCAGGGGCTCGGTGTGGGAACAAATGAGCTGCCAGTAAAAGTCCGAACAGCTCTACAGCACACTTCGGCGTCACAAGTTTGGCCTTATATGCATCAGCTCTGAATCATTGTCTTGGGTCAATAGTTTGGTTGCCCGACTCCTGTGCTTACTACCCTACGTTCCACTCTATCGGCTTGGGTGGTAAAGGGAGAACTACTGCGATTGTGCCCTGGTCTAAACCAGACGAGCACCTCAGTAGAGAAAGCCGAAAACTGACTGTCATGATGCGGCATGAGCTGGTCAACCACTTGACGACTTATTAGAATCTTTAGCGATTCTCCATGTCACACGAGGGATCTTTTTCAGGTCAAATACGTAAGGTACCATACGCCGCATACATACCAGGGGCTGTGTCGTAGCTCCGCCATAAAACTCCTATGGCTAAGTGAAAGTGTTAACGCCTTATAGTCTGATTGCCTGGTTCGCCACATTATCACCTCATTCATGGACCAAGACGTTGGATAAAGAGTGATTAAATGTTTTTCCGAACACCCCCGTACTTCCTACGAGGGGGCTGAAGCCGACGACTAGAAAACTTTCAGATTACATCAAACCGGCCGCACAGTAGGAATTCAAGCTTTCAAGAAAAACATAAATAGATTCACTATAAAATTGTTTTTAGAATTTTCATACAACTCACTCGAACATTATGTCTTTTGAGCACTGACCCTCTACAAAGCGGGCGGCCTCTAGGACGTCTTCAAAATAATGATCCGGTTCTAGACGGTCCTTGCCTTTGGGTGGACCCTTCGTCGCAACATCGATGGCCTTCATCTTCCCCAGAACGCCTTGACTCGGGCAAAAGCCATTCGTGCACCCTCAATGCACGCAGGCCGCTTCACAGCATCGATACGCGGCACCGCGTCGACAAGCCTTTGCACTAAACCAAAATAGCTATTCAGAACAGGCTCGGTTGGCCACAACCGGACTACGACGTCCTTCATGGCAGCGCCAGACATCCTATGAAGTTCGGCCCACTGGGACATCTGTTCATTAAGAAACAAAGGGCGCTTCGACGCGCCAAACTGCGACCAAAAAAGCTTCTCCGTTGCATATCCATCCCGCGCTTGGTAATATTGCGCCGCATCAGCAGAACTCTTCGGCAAATCCAAGAACTCGTCTGAAGAACTCCATACTTGGTTGAGCTGGGCATAGTTCGGGTCGCCGAACTTGGTTTGTAGCAGAAAGGGCTTTCTAGCCGCAATATCCCTCGCCTGTCGAACCTCCTCACGGGCCGCTCTGCATTCCGACCACGCTCCTCTTGCCTCTTGTAAGGCCTTCTCTAAATCAGCCGTTAGGGCTTCATTCTTCTTCTCCAAAAATTCACAGCGGCCGGTAGCATTCTCCAGCTCGAGCGTCACCTTGGATATCTTCTCGTCATCTTGGCGCCGTGCAGCTCGTTCGGCTTCTAATTCAGCCGATGCCTTTTCAGCAGCAGCATCGCTACGCCGGGTCTGCTCCTTGGCCCAGGCCAGCTCCGCTCGAAGAACTTCAACGGCGGCAGCACTATCTGTAGCCAAATTTCAGTGTTACGCTTACACTACAAAAATGTATGAGGATTGCACCGAATATATACCTTGCGACTCGTCAAGACGCATATTGATTAAAGCAAGGTCATCCCCTGCCACATCAAGCTTCCACTGCAAATCGGCAATCTCCATAGTCCGGGAAGTGGCCAAAGGGGAAGCAGCCTGTGTTCAGGTTTTATCAGGTTAGTCCTCAAACGATCCTTTTTCAATCCTCTGTTTCGCTTCCCAACAGAAGCCAACCCGAGTATCAGGGGCTACTACCTATACACAGGCGTATCTTCACAAGTGACACATAGCTAAAAAAATTATGTTACAAACCTTGAATCCCTTCAGTAGGCTCATGAAGGCTTCATTTAATCCGCTCTTCGCAAATGAAATCTTCTCAATCATTGTACCCATCAAGGTACGATGTTCCCCCGAGACGGATGGTTTCCTCAACATGTCTCACAACATATCCGGAGTCTCTGGGTTTCCGGAAACTGCTCCAATAGCGCGATCATCCTTTGAAGGAATCTGCTCCAAAATCGCCGTCGGTTGTGAACCAGACAGTCCGGGGCCCTCGTTACCATCAGCCTCATAATCCCGGATGGTCGGAGGTCCACCTTGGGGTACCGCCTCTTCTGTCCCCTGGTCTAAAGGGACCCTCCGCGATGACACTTCAGAGTCGTCCGTCCTGATGGGCGAGGAGGTTGGAGGAGGCGTCTCGCTCTCCATCATCTCTGGAAGAAGACTCCCCGAAGAAGAGGATCGCCCAGAAAAACTCTGTGCCGACTTGTAAAAATGCATGAATGTGTTACGATAATAGCAATGGAACAGGACGCTATCAAGGCACTCCGGATTCTCTTACGGTTCGGCTGAGGGTTTGTCCCCTTGTTGGAGCTGCTCAACGGCATTGTCTTCCAAGCCCAAGCTGGCCGACGGTGGCATCTTGCCCTTCTTGAAAGACCGCCCCTCCTCATCTTCGGAGGCGGCCCTTTTCCTCCTGTTTGGAGAAGGAACACTGGGCCCTTTCCTGCCTCCATCTTTGGGCGAGGAAAGGTCGATTTCTCCGGACTCAGTGTCCGACTCGCCTCCAGAACCAAGATCATCTTGGGTCTTCTCGCCCTCCCCTGCTGGTGTCTGGTATGGCGCCGAGGCCAGCATCCTTGTTAACACAGGAGTAGCTGAGTCTTCGGGAAGGGGAGCCGGACACCTAATCAGTTGCACCTTCTTTATCCAGCCCTGAAAAAGGATGATACTGTTGGTTTCTTGCCACTGGATATCTAACTGTAAGGTATTCGGCAAACATGTACTTACCGGGGTGTCTGGATGGTTGCAGTCTAGGCCGACATCTCTAGCGGTGTCCGGCCATTGCCTTCGTTTTCCGAAGACTAATCTCCACATTCCTTCGTGTGTTGTGCCGAAGAAGTTTTGAAGAGTCCGCGGCCCTTCTGGATTGAACTCCCATAGGCGGAGAGGCCGTCGCTGGCACAACAGGGTCCGATGAACTAGCATTATATGAACGACGCTGGCTATGTCGATGTCCCTCTCAATGAGGTTCCGGATGCGACTTTGCAGAGTTTGCACATCATTCATTGATCCCCAATCTAGCCCCTTATTAATCCACGATGCAAGTTGAGTTGGAGGGCCGGGTCGAAATACGGGCGCGGTCGCCCACTTGGAGCTGCGGGGCTCGGTGATATAAAACCACCCCTGCTGCCACAGATCGGAAGATTTGGCGAAGGATCCTTTCAGCCAAACGGCGCTAGCAAGCTTTCTTACTGCAGCGCCGCCGCACTCGACCTGCTCCCCCTCTACCACCTGCGGCTTCACATCGAAGGTCTTGAGCCACAAGCCGAAGTGCGGAGGAGTTCGGAGGAGGGCTTCACACGTGACGATAAACGTCGAGATAAGAAGAATAGAGTCCGGGGGCCAAATCATGGAAGTCTAGCCCGTAATAATACATGAGCCCTCGGACGAAGGGGTTAAGCGCAAATCCCAACCCGCGGAGGAAGTGGGACACGAACACGACCCTCTCGCCGGATCTAGGGGTGGGAATGACCTACCCCTTGGCGGGAAGCCGATGATGGATTTCAGCGGTCAGGTACTGCGCTGCCCGAAGCTTTGCAATGTCTTCCTCCATGACAGAAGAGGCTACCCACCGACCTTGACAGCTAGATCCGGACATGGTTGGGGCTGGTGGTGACGGAAGCCTGGGAGTTGGAGCTCGGGGTAGCAGGAGTTGAGGAAGAGGCAAGTGTGGAAGAAAAATACGGATTTGTGCCCCTATATAAAGGCTGCAAATATCAAACGTCTCCTCTCGGGCCTCAAAAACTTGTTTGTTTCCAAGGAATTGTACCCAAGCGACGTCTGGGTTACCCACGTTCAGGTCGACAGGAATCCCTTAAAAAAGGGAGGCACAATCACCGTTTGGATAAAATATGCCAGTAATGCCACGTCCTGGGACATGGGGCGACGGGCCGACTAAAACGGTTCGCAAGTAAAAGCCGGGCGTGGTGTTATATCACCAAAAAGTGGCCAGTGGGTTGAACCCATGAAATATTATATCCTCTGCGGTTGTGCATACAAGCCCGGATACAACCGCTATCTTGAAGTTCGGATAACAAGAAACCCGCCTTGCAATGCCGAAGACAATCCGCGCGCCGAACTCCTCGTCATTGAAGTCAGGTTCAGGGGCTACTGAGGGAGTCCTAGACTAAGGGGTCCTCGGGCGTCTGGCCTGTTATCTGTTGGGCAGGATTGATGGGCTGTGAAGACATGAAGACCGAAGACCATACATGTGTCCGGATTGGACTCTCCTTGGCGTGGAAGGCAAGCTTGGCGACCGACTATGAAGATTCCTTCTTGTGTAACCGACTCTATGTAAACCCTAGATCCCCTCGGTGTCTATATAAACCGGAGGGGATAGTCCGGAAAGGATACATTCATTACCATAGTCATATAGGCTATGCTTTTAGGGTTTATCCATCACGATCTCGCGGTAGATCAACTCTTGTAACACCCATATTCATCAATATCAATCAAGCAGGACATAGGGTATTACCTCCGTAGAGAGGGCCCAAACCTGGGTAAACATTGTGTCCCCTGTCTCCTGTTACCATCGATCCTAGACACACAGTTCGGGACCCCCTACCCGAGATCCGCCGGTTTTGACACCGATAGCGGCCCAGCACATGACTTCATCGATGGCCCAGTATGGTCCAACTCCAAGACCCCAAGGGCAACACCCTCATGAGCCCCCCCCCCCCCCCCGCCCCGCCCCGCCTCACGAGGTGAACGACACCAAGACCTCCTGAGGAGCAGCTTCCTGATCTTGCCTCCCGAGGAGCGGAGATCTCTATGCAAGCCTCCCGCCTTACGAGGCATGTGGTGATGTAAGCCATGATGACCAAGGCCAGGCGGGCGCCAGCGGGCGCAGTCCAGGACAATTTCATCTTTCGTGCTAATGAGGCAAGGACATACACGGGTTCCCAAGGGATCCCCCAAAGGTTTCCATTCCAGTGCAACAAGACGAAGACCACGAGCTCGGCAGGACGGATGTCATCGTCGAGCCCACCACTGTGTCATGACCAGAAGCTTTGCAGGAGAAGACCACCTTTCGTCACGATAAGTTGTACTCTTGTACCCTTTCAAAATTTGCCACTGTGGTATTCCTTCCTGTCTAAGTTATGAGGGAAGAGAACTGGGCCAAGTATAAATATAGGCTAGTCTCCATCGTAGAGAGGAACGGATTCATTCTCATCCTCTATGCCCTCACGAGGTTTCTCACCCACTATACTAGTTCATCCTCAACCTCCTCGCGAGGCCAATCCACCACAAAGCATGAGTAGGGTTCTACACCGCAAGGTGGCCCAAACCTGGGTAAATCTCCGTGTTCATCTCTTTCCCCGCTCGCACAAACTCGATGAGGCCAAGCCATCAGGCGATGAGCTTGACGCAGTAGCTAGGTTAGATCTTCGCACACGCCCCAGAGTTCGAACCTTGTTTGGGTCCGCGGAGCCCCGATTCCGACACATTTCTCTTTCACACACACGCACGCGCGCGCACACACACACACACACACTTTTTGCACACTCACTCTTTCCATTTCTCTCTCTCTAGTTAGGTACTCTCACGTCCATAGCATATGGATGTTTTGAAAAGTAAACCCTCAGAAAAGTTTGACCAGGTATATGCGGAGAAAAAGATTTACATCTGGAACGATCAATAGATTCATCAGAACATGTACTTAGTTCATAGTATCATTTATCATTGGTATATAAGTAATTTCTTTATAAACTTGGTCAAAGTTTCAAAATTTTGACTTTAAAAAAATTATAGGCACTACATCATCGAATAGAGGGAGTAGCTCTTTCTCTCTCTCTACTATCTCTCACGGGCCTCCCCTCTCACTCGATCTCTCTTTACTGAGGGATTATACTGTCACTGTGTCAGCGTATAGCTCCATATATTGTTTAGTTGACTGGTCAACCAGCCCACATGCTGCCTTGTCAGCTCGTGTTCTCTATCTTGGTGTGCTGGCCCATGTGGCAGTGGGTGAAAATAAATAAACTAGAGGCCCATCTGACACGCGGTAAAGTAAACAAAGCTGAGACCACTCGCGGTAGCATCCCGCGCGCTACTAAATTTAGAGCACACTTCTTCCGCGTGAAGGACACACTCGCGCACACTACAGCACTGCGCGGCGGCATGCACACAAGGATGCACTCGTGCACACCCAGCACACGTGTACACCAGCATCGCTGCTGGCTGAGATGGACGGCGAGGCAGCCAACAAGCGGAGGCGGCTCGAGCCAAAACCGCACCTGGTGAGCCTGAACTTCATCAGCAGCCTCCCCGACAATATGTTGATCACCACCATCGCCCTCCTCCCTACCAAATATGCCGTGCAGACCCCCCTTCTCTCCCGGAGGTGGCGCCCCCTCTGGTGCCGCGTCTCCCTCAACCTCACAGTCGACAGCTACCTCTGCGACGGGGATTGCAAACGCATGGCCGCAGTTTCCAGGATCCTTGCATCGCACCCTAGGCCAGCCAGATGCCTTGACATCCGCATGTTCAGTACCAACTGCAAGGCCCAAGCCAAGTTCGACAAGTGGTTCTTATCCCACACCTTAGATCAGCTCGAGGAGCTCAGGTTGAAGGTGGACAGTGTCGCTCTCTGCCGCTGTCCGCACTTCTCCTTGCGCCAACGTTGCGCCGCTGCAAGTTCAACTCCTGCTATTTTCCCCAGATTCTCGAAGGAGGCTATGGAGCACCTGCTCCGCAGCTATATTGTGCTCAAGTACCTTTGTCTTCGGCAGATCCACGGGTTCATTACCCTCCACATCGCCTCGACGAATCTTCAATGGATTTATGTGTCTTGTTGGCCCCGCAACAAGACATTACTTGGGAAGAGATCAACTGTGTTGTTTCACGATATGGTCATTGAGAATGCGCCTTTCCTTAAGAGATTGCTTGTATCTGATCTAGAAGGTCCAACAAGAATCAGGGTCATTGATGCGCCGAAATTGACAGAGTTGGCCTACTCATCTGCCAAATGCTCCAAACTTGTTATTGGATCCATAATCATTCAGGTACAAGACTCTTCTTCTTCTCCTTCTTCTTCTTGAAAATCACAATTTTAATATTTTTTTCTTTATGTATGTTCGACTGTCATCCAGAAAATGATTCCCACAAGCTTGACCCAGTCTGTGCACACAGTGAAGATCTTGGCAATAACATCTATCGGTCCCAATCTGGATCAAATTGTTAGATTCCTTACATGCTTTCCATTCACGGAGAAGCCATTCATCGAAGTGAAACTCCTTTCCTATTAAATGTGAACCACAACGGAGCTATTTTTTTGGTAATTTTCCCAAGTTACAATGACAAGTGTAGTGGTCAAAGCTGCATCTACGCACTATATACTGAAAGAAATATTTTTGCTATTTATTCTCACGTGATCACCTGCATTGTTTTTTTGTTATTGTAGCCAAGGATAGTCATAGTGGGAAGTAACTTAGACTAGCATCCACAATGTGCACTTTTGCTGCCTCTATAGCTTGCCTCGAACCTTTAGAGGTTGCCTCTATACATTGCATGGAGTTTCCTCTAGCAAAAAATCCTTGGCATCGCCTCTAAGCTAAAAGGCTGCCTCCAAGCTTTTGTTTCAATTAAAACATTCATCTGCCCCTACATGTCATCCACTTTCTTGAGTCTCCCAACTAAAGAGTGAATCATATATCAACTTGATTATTGTTTTTGTGGGACCGTTGTAGAGGCTGCACTCAAATGCCATACATTGCAACATTTTTTACTAACCTTAGAGGCAGCAATGTGGACCCCAACTTAGAGGCAATGCTGCCTCCAACCATTGTGGATGCCCTAAGAGCAGGTTAATAGTACAACCAACTGCTGGCTATAAGATGTTGCCATAGCATCTATAGTCAACACATATAGTCACTCGTACAACAAGGTTAGCTATAAGGTTGGCTATAGATTAGTACTACCTCTGTCCTGATTTACTAATTACTACTCCCTCTGTTCATGAGGATAAGTCATCTTAGGTTGTGCACCATGATCAAGGCAGAGGGGAAAACGAGAAAACTTAATGTATTTGCTAATTAAAAGCATTGCATGTAATGAACTGACCACTGCATGTCGTGTTTGGTAGTCTCAAGCCATTGAAAGCATGCACGCCCACATCTCTTGGTATTTTGTAGTATCAAATTTGACCATAGATTTAACTAACAAAATATTAATGCATGTCACTAAAAATTATATCGTTGGATTCATATTTGAACTTAATTTCCAATGGTATAATTTCTAGTGACATGCATTGACATTTTCTTACGTAAATCTATGATCAAAATTTTACACTAAATACGAAGGGGCCTATGAACTAGTAAGATCGAGACAATAGTGGGCTATAAGCCCTTTTTGTTGTTGTTGTTGTAGCCAAGGCTAGTCATAGTGGGAAGTGGGATAAACTTCGTTCTTAGTTGAGGGAAATACTTATCTCTATTGTAATGTATCATCCTTTCCTCTTTGAGGAAATCCCAACGCAGTTCACAAGTAGCACTAAACGAGCAGCTCCTCCGAGAGAAAGGAAGTAACCCCACCGCAAGCCCTGAAGGAGCAAACAACACGACACCCCCAACACTGCCAAATCCACAAGAGCAACACCCCCGTAAATGCATGGCAGCGAGCTTTCCCAAATGACGTGAGAAGGGTCAATATGATAACGGAGGAGAACATGCCAAGGCGACACCGATGTCAGCGACACCACACGCGCCCCAGAGGCACTCCAGGTTCCTTGAATGGTCGGAACAAATGATATCCTTCAGCCACGAGGACCATCCAGAGCTCTTCTGCAACCCGAGAAGACTGCCCATGGTCATAGAGCCACTCATCGGGGGATGCAAGTTTCCCAAAGTCCTTAGGATGGGGGCTTCAGAATCAACATTCTTTACAAAGCATGCTACAAAGGATGGACATACCGCTGGACGCCCTATGACATTCCACGACAGAATTTCGAGACATAGTTCTGGGGAAAAATGTCGCACCAATAGGAGAAATCACACTAGAGATCTCCTTCGGCACACCCTTCCACTAAAGATGCGAGCTCATACCCTTCGAGGCCCTCCCTTCACAGGCGAGCATGACGTGGTGCTCGGGCGACCAACCTTCGCAAAGTTCATGGCAATATCGAACTACGTGTATATGCAATTGAAGATACCAAGGCCCCATGACATCATAACCATCTGCGGGTGCCCCTCACATGCGCTACTGGCGGAAAGGATACAACTCGTAGAGGACCAGGCCCTAGCGGGAGGTCAAGCAGAAACAGACGAAGCGCCCCCAGCCCGGCCATACCGCTGAGAGAACTGGGGTCAAAGACCCCTAGCAGAACCAGAGTTCATCATGGTCCCTGACCACCCAGAGTTTTGGCAGGAACTAGCAGCAAGGCGACTATGCACTTATTGGTAGAACATGTCCATCGTCAAGTCAAGACAGAGGCCGGACACAACGGAGGACGCCAAGTCATCCACCGCGCAACTATCTTAGTAACTTTACATTCCTGTATTTTCATTACAACATGAATATCAATAAGACTTCGTGTAATAATCATATTAGCTCGATCATGTCTTAAAACAGTCAATCAAAGTGATTTGACATGCAAACACTTTTGTTCTAATGCACAGATATGATCGCTAAATGGAGTACACAAAGAAGTTAATACTGCAAACTCCGAGGACATGTTTGTGGATGGTTAAGAGACCTCATTATTACGTGACTCGGGGCAGCATCGTATTTTGGACTCCCCGCAGCTCCACGTAAGGACTGCGTCCAACAACCCAGCAAATAAAAGTACACTGGCCTTTGTTGTATAAAAACAAAAAACAGATGGCCGTAGGCTTAGGCTACCTTGACGGTCGAGTCATGACAATCTTAACGAATGTAGAGAACCGGCCCAGAGCCCGCAGCTAAGTCAGTGCAAAAGCGCCCAGACATGCAAGTCGGGCTCACAAGGGTCCCTTATTCCTATAGACCAGCGCTAGCACGTGATTTATTTGGTTGAACAAAGATGTTCTCCTAGCGGATATAAAGACATCACATGACACAACAATGACAGATCAAATTAAAAAACACAACAAAAACAGTACGACAAGCAGTACATCATAGTCTTGCATGAACAACTCCACTCTATAGGACTATCAGGCTTGGGATGCCTTTTAACAATGTTTTTCGGGGGCACACTCCTCCAGCATATTTAGCCTCTTCCACGCCCTCCCCCAGAAATTATTGTGGGTTAGGAGTTCCAAATGGAGGCCTCACCAAGGACCACAAATTGACATTTGGATGGTGCACCCTCAATCTAGCGCGAACCTGGCGAGCTCCTTCCAAAGCCATAGAATAGATCCGGTCCTCCAGTTGCTCAGCGGACTCCCCGGGAAGCTCTAGGATAGTCTCAATGTCAGATTTGAGATGAGGGTTGTCGCGATACAAGGAGCGTTGTCCTCATCCTCTCAGACACTGTTGCGACCTCTTGGAGTCGGATCTCCACATCATCATTCTGGATCTTAGGAAGGGGGGCTGCAAGACAGGCCACATAAAACATGTCAAAGAAAATCCAACCTAAAAAGGTGAAAAGACGCTCAAAAACAACGCCATGGCATGAACCCTTGGCAGCAGCTTCTAAGTTGGAGCAATTTTGTTGAGCCTCAGCGAGCTGTGTAGTCTCCTCCTTGCTCTCCCTCTGGAGTCGGGCGTACTTCTGTTCAACATCACGAGTCGCATCGGCTTGCTGCGACAACTTCCTCTCCGCAGCCTCTAGATCGCGTTCCAGCAAGCCCAGGTGGTTTTTGTTCTTCTCCAGATCTTTACGAAGGGAATGACATGAATCATGCTCCTTCTGAAGGGTGACCTTCAGATCATGCTTGGAGGACAACGCCACCTCCAGCCACTTCGTGGCGGCCTCCTCCGCTTGCCTACGAGCCTGAGAGGCCTCTTCTACCTCCATGCGGAGGGTTGCAGCCTCTCTAGGGGCTACACAAAGACAAACATGGCAAGGCCTTCTTTAGTTCAGACGAATCGATAACCGGGACTACACAAAGTACACTCCTACAACAAGCACTTACAGGATGCGCCATCCTTGGTGCGATGTAGATCATCAGCTTGCTGCTGGAGAGCTCCCAGCTGCCTCTCTAGCCCAGCAATCTAAGCAATGAGGTCGCGGTTCTCCTCAACAGGCCTCTGGACAAGCACACATGGTTAGCTCATTCAATGAACATCCACTAGAAAAAAGGTATCTGGAACCAAGCATGGTTCTCAGACCTCCACCATACTTAGCCCCGGGGTTTACTACCACTACAAGAGGCAGACCAGACCTTGAAGCTGGGCTCCACAGAGAGCCCCGCCTCCTTTAGGACCGACCATAGGCGCTTCAGCGCCTCGTCGGCAGCTCCTAGTGGCGTTGCAACCTTCTGCAGGACTTTCAATGTGAAGCCCGCATGCAGGAACGAAGGGACCTCCCGTAGTGGGCTGGTCAATGGCGTGGCGGGTTGCCCCGCACTAATTTGAATGTCAGGATTCATTTACGTTGCGCTCTAATTGTTTGCAAAACCCTTTTGTTGAACTTCAAGGGATTACTTTCGTTCCAGCAGTCGCTTAAGGATGAAAGGATATGAATAGTCATATCGGTCGGGGCTTCTGTTAGATAGCGTACGTTCGCCATTTCTTCCTTTTTTCAAGGATTGATAATGTTCGTAACATGACGTAGTGTATCACTCGAACCAAAAGTAGGAGTGTATCACTCGGTGAAGAGTCAATAAAAGGTAAGAACCAAAAATGATACTAATATTGGTTCACTAGTTAGATTAGTAGATGCTAATTTCACTGAAAGATCTGATCTCTTCGAATTTTCTTTCATTTTCTTTAGGGTGAAAAAACTTCTCCTATTGCTATGGAGAAGTCACTTAGAAAACTCGGATGAGGTGGAAAAGAAGTCAAAAGTGACACTTACAGGTCATACGACAATTGCTTCTTTTCCGCAACTACATACATATTTTCTTTAACAACTATCATACAAGCGCCTGCTTTGATTAGGCTTATTGTAAGTTTGTTTGAAACTCCGGAGTCTAGTCTACCAATGAATGTTATGGTGTGTCCTCCTCTCTAAGGTCTTGCTTAGATAATCGACTCCTACGACCCACACAAAGGGTTTTTCCCAACCATTCAGACCTCTCGGCTATTAAATAAACCCAAATGATAACGCATACACGATGACACGAAGCAATTTCGCCCACACTTTTTTATGATAATTTTAATTATAAGAGGATGACAACTTTAGTTGTGAAGCATGTCTAACTTTCTGTTTGGATGGCAAGTTTCAGTTTTTTTAAAACTTTTTTTTCTAGATGACAATTTTAATGCAAAAAAATGTCTACATCACGTGTGACAGTTATCGGTGTAGTAAATAAAAGATTTAAAACAGACTTCTCTCATCCCACGCCAAGGGACAGGGATCGACGGTCCGATTCTACTCCACGCGCCACGTAGTCTCGTGTTCAGACTACCACTGGTCCTGGCGAATTCCCCATCCGAACCCCGACTCCGGCCGCCATGAACTGCGTCCCCACCTTCTCCCGCCGCCACCGCCGCTGGATCGTCTGTGCGGGCGCTGCTGCTGGTGCTTACCTGATCTACCACCACCCAGCCGTCGCCGCCCGCCGCCGCCGCATCTCCCGCCTGGCCTCGGCTCTCTCGTCCCTCGCCGATGCCGTCGCCGCCGTCGCCTCCGACCTCGCGGCCTTTCTCCAATCTGGCTCGGACTCACTGCCTACCACTCTCACTCAACTATCCAAGCTCGCCTCCTCCCACGAGGCAACCGCCTCCGCCTCCGCGCTGTCCGGGGCCCTCACCGCCGGCGTGCTCCGCGGCTACGCCTCCGCCACCAATCCAGCTTCCGGAGGCGAGGTAGCGTTTTCGGATCGTCTTGTTGAGAAGCTGTTCTCCCCAGCCGGCGAGCGGCTCGTCTCTGCCGTGGCGGGCACCTTCGGGCGCGACATCGTCCTCGCCTGTTATTCTGTCCCAGCCGATCCTTCAGGATCGGCGGGATCATCGAGGGCGAGCTGGGTAGACGTGGTCACCAGTGGGAGTTGCCGTAGGGCGATCCGCAGCTGGGTGGAGGTCTTCACGGCCACCGCCGTGGGCGTCTTCATTGACAAGACCATCCACATCAACACCTACGATCAGATCTGCGCCGCTGCCACAAACCCGGCCTACGACTCCAAGCTGCAAAAGCTTCTGGTGGCAGTCTGCAGTGCTTCCGTCGAGACGTTGGTGAAGACCTCCCACGGCGTACTCTCCAATGGCAATGGAAATGCTCACAGTGGCAATGGTGAGGTTGGGGAAGGATGGACAGAAACGGTCTCGAGTGCGCTTGCTGTTCCAAGCAACCGGAAGCTTGTTCTGGATCTGACGGGCAGGGCGATATTAGAGGCTGTGCGGTCTTTCCTTGAGTTCGTGCTGTGGAGGCTGCATGATGCTGCAAGGGCTGGCGGTGATGCCACAGCGAGGGCTGGATTGTGTGCCTTGAGGTATATGAGCGAAAGGTCCATGGTTGTCGCTGCCATCTGCATAGTATTGTGCTTGCATGTGTTGAACCGCACATGGCTCTTGGCACCGGCTTGAGCTTGAGCTTTAGTACTTGGGTAGAGAATATACTGAAACTGAAGTTCAGAAAGGGGAAGGGCAACAGAAACAATAAGTTTGGTCACTTGTAAATATATTTGTTGTGTAACAATTTAACCCTGCATACAGTTTATAGTAATTTCTGGCAATGTAACTTTGCCTGCTTATTTCTAATTCTGTTGGTCAGTTATATTTCCTTTGTGTAAATATGTGATTGTGGTGAGATGGTGATTCTATTGTGTTACAATACAGTAGCAAATTTTATAATCTGCTCGGATCAGCAAGGGCTACCAATTCTTTCAGCTTACTTAATACAGTAGTGCAATTTTAAAATCTGCTCGGATCAGCAAGTTAAGTTTTCAACGGAAGTTTTGAAGATTTTGATCGTCTAGGTAATCTCACCTGTAGATCTGTTTTATCCAATTGCTTGCTCAACTTGCTTATCCGTTTTCTGTTTTGGATAGGCGCTCTTGCATTGTACTCCCTCCATCCCATAATATAAGAGCGTTTTTGACACTACACTAGTGTCAAAAACGCTCTTATATTTAGGGACAGAGGGAGTAGTTGTTATGGTTGTGGGTGGAGTGGAGTTCTCGCTACGCTCGTTGTTTGCAACGTGTTGTAGTCGTCTTGTATTTGTAATTCTCTCTTCTTTTATAAAGCTATGGTATGCAATTTGCGTACTCTTGGAAAAAAAAACTTACTTATCCATATCGACATCCAATGTTCTTTTTTGTGTGTGCCAACAGATTGATCGAGTAAATATCGGTATAGATTTTGCGTTTCTTCATTTACTCTGTATGTACTGAAGAATCACTGATGAACAATCAGACAAAGGTGTTAATGCTTCATGGCCTGCCTCTAGTTCGCCTTTTGAGGAATTCTTCTGTTTCATCACGTATTTAAACCTATAAAGATGCTAGCCGACCCTCCTCCACGGAGCTTCTCCCGTGCGCATCGATCGCGGCCGTTGGATGGCGTTTGACTTTTGCTACTGGTTGTTGGATCGGTTGACTGCATGGTAAATTTTGTTACCTTTTTTTCTGTTTTTTCTGGTTGGATGACTTGTGGACCTTCTGTCTGTGTGATTCGGTTGATTTATTGTGGGTATTTCCAAATCTTGGTGTAAGTCAACCAGTACGGTGCGTGCGCGTGCCCGTGTATGAGTCGTCTGACTCGCACTGTGGCTGACGAAGCGAGTGCCACGGGCGGGAACCAGAGGACGTGCGAGAAGGGAGTGCCGCGGGAACAACGGGACGTGGGAGAGAGCGCCGCGCGCGTGAGGTCTTTCATCGTCCAATCCCCTCCTCCCGCCATGCAAACACTATCCCCTTCCCATCCAACCCCGCAGCCGCCCTCCTTCTCCACCCCCTCCTCCCGCATCTGCTCCTTCCCCATGGCAACCCACGTCGGCCGAGCCCCAACGGCGAGGCGGCGGCTGGTCCGGGGCGGCTGAGCCCCAACGGCGCGGCAATGGCTGTTCCACGAGGCGAGGGCGCGGGCGTTGGGCGCTGGTCGCGTGGACAAGGAGGGAGGAGTCAACTTGAGGGAGGAGAGGAGAGACATGAGGGTTGGCAGCGATTGCAGGGAGAGGAAGAGGAGTCTGGAGGCAACGGACGATTTTTTGAGGGTGGTCGGCGACCTACAGGCAAACGGCAAGGACGGCGGCGCTTGATTTGGTGCGGCGCCATGAATCGGCCCCTGTTGATCAACGAGGTTGCTGGACTGCCTACATCCGTCCTCCATCGTGCAGTGCCTCCTGCGAGTGCCGCCTCGCTCCACCAACTTCGAGCGCCGTGGATCCATCGGGGATGGAGGGAAGCAAGTGGAGAAAGATGAAGGCTGCACAATACCGAGGCAGGCTCGACTCCTTTTCTCCCCTCTCTCAGTTTCTAAATTGTTAGATGGATTCTTATTGATCTCAGATGTTAGTTAGTGATTTTATTCTCTCCTTTCCATCGCATGGTATGATTCCTTTTTCTGAGATGAATTAGTAACTTCGTGTGGAGGTGGCAGCACAACCTGCAGGTTTGCCCACCACATGTTTGTTGTATTGCCTACCTCAAAGAGATTTAACTGCTTACAAAATTATTTTCTACTTGGTTGTTTTGCAGGTGATGATGTATGAGTTGGAATGGTTGGGTTTTGAGTGGTAGCTGATCCCTATGCCGGCGGTGGTAGCGGCCATCATTGATATACAACAATTCAGCAATTGTCTCGGGTGTGCTCCTGTTCTTCCCACCACCCCTAGATGCTTAATTTTCGGAAAACTAATGATTTGGTTCTCGAATGTACATATGTAATCTAGGTTCTTCTTGACCTCTATGGCTGGCCTAAAATTGGTAATTCGGCATCGGCACACTTTACTCAAATCTATACTGCAAGCCCCAGGTGAATACCTTGTCTATTTGGTTTTTTTCATCATGAATGCTAATAACTTGTATTGTTCATGTTTTTGAATAATAATTGCATTAGTTGTCCTTTGTTTGTAACTTAGTTGAGTGTTTTGGTTGTAGATCGATTCAATTCTGGACAGAAACTTCTTTGTGAAAATGTGAAAGCTTGATTCATTCCTCTATGGGCTTCTCATGCCTCTATGGGCTGAAGCTGAAGACTGTGCTGCTCTGTGTGCGGGTGGGTAGTCAGAGGAGGTTGCTGGTGGAAAGCCTCCTTCTGATGCTGACGCCTGAAGCAACCCTGTGAGGAGTGGTAGGTTGTTTGACTGTTGGCCATTTACTGCTCTAACCACCATCTGATTGCTGGCAACATTAGTTCTTGGTCTAGCCATCCTAGTTCTGTAGTTGGGAACAGCATTCCGATGTTTGAACTTGTCCATCACAAGTGTTTTGATGGTTATGTCCAATGGCAGCAGGATCTCCTCCAGTTCATGCCGCTCAAGATCTTCCTGGTCTCCAACTTGATAGACAACACTGCACCAATCTTTCACTGTCATACTTGACAACTTTCCCTACATAGTAAGTGTTTGCAAACAGCTTTCTCACTTTCCGCTCTTCTAGCCATTTCCCAAAGCGATGGTCAACTCGAGATCACGAAGCATCTCTTACTGCAAGTTGTGAACCAGATGTGAATTCAGGAGGCAAGTCTGGGACACGATTGGTAATGATGGCAGGCTCTCTGGGTACTTTAACAATAGGTTCAGTGTATGGCTCTTGCATGCCCTTACTCCCCTCCATGACCTGATATTGCACCAATTTCTAGGATTTAACCAAAACAAACTAGAGCAGAAATAAAGTAGTTTCATCTATAAGATGAGTCATCATAAGCAAGAAAAGTCAAAAATAAGTCGTCATAAACCAAATACTTTCACAGCTACAATGCAGTATTTTGACGATCCAGGCATGTTGAAACATAAGAGATACCAACCAACACTTGGGATTTAGGAAGCATGGCACATCGCACCAGTGTTACAGGTATCATGTCATAATAGGCATCAGGTCTCAACGCAGCAGTCTGGCACTCAGGTGAAGTACATATGTATTAAGGATATTATTTTTTCAATAACATGTGATGTGTTCTGATACATGGTGTGAAGTGTACAATATACTACTGTATCAAGAGATAAAAATCCCATTCCCCACTGGCCACTATCTACAAACAACATAGTAATGCAGCTACAGCATGCCTATTGTGTACAATGTCCAATGTATACAAACAACATGGCAATGCACGCTATCTCCACACATATCAACTGGACAGTAAAATGCCCACTGTACACATGCTTCAACTGAAAAACTGATTTTTTTTTAGAACAGCAGCCAATAGCATCAGCAGAACCACCCATCCATGGCACAACAGAACAGTAGCACAAGCAGCAGCACAACACCAGTAGCTCAAGCGGGAGCAGCTAGCACACGCACGAGAGTGGAAGAGGAGCTCATCGAGGCGGCTTCGGGTGATGAGGCAGATCCAGGTCGGCGGCCGGCCGGCTTTTGAGAGGAGGGAGAGGCGGGTCGTTGTCGAGGAGCGCGACATCCAGAGGAAGAGAGAGTGCTTCGGCGTCCCGCCTGGATGATCGTGCTTACCACCAAATTTTCAATGGCCTTCATTAGTCAATTTCTTCACAGAATGGCGTACTATACGTTTTCTTGTGTTTAATCAGCATGCTCGCATAAGTGGACTCACTATAAACACGTACGCGGGCATGGCGTATGCGGTGGCGGCCAGGACTTTGGCCATCAGCGTGAACTCGATGTTTTGTGGTCTGATTTCAGCTTGATTTTGTTTTGTTTCACTTGCTATCTGCAGCCTCTTAGACTCTAGGTAGAAAGTGTTTAAAAGAGTTGACTTGTTAGTTTCCTAAAAATTTCTTCCATGAAAGAATATGATTACGATCTTTAGGGTTGTTTTGCTGTTCCAAAGGCACATGGGAGTCTGCGGGAAAAAAGCTGACGATGTTTTCTCTTGGATATTAAGAAAAGGGAGACACTCGGCGATCTGGCTCTGCGGCAGGTATGCCTTTTGTGCCCCTCTATTTACTTACTTACTATCAGCATGGTTTAGTTTAGAGAGAACTACAGTGCTTTGAGGCTACTGTATGTGGTGTGTTCCCTATTGTGCATGGAAGTTATTTTTCTGGGCATTATTCTACAAGGACTGTGTGTAACTACTTAGAAGCATGAAATAGCTATGTAGTCATCTGCCCAGCCAAGTACAAGGTAAAGTTCCTTCCTATAATAGTAGCCTTACATATTAAGGTAATGGCTTTCATTCTTCGGGATACAGGTGTTTCATGGTATGGTAGAAAGTATTGATTGCGAAGGATGGTTGCAACATCTGAGCAAATAGTTGGTTTGAACATTTTGTAGTTGTGATTTGCACTAGGAGTTGCTGGCCTTTTTCGTATCAGCTTCATCGTTGCCATACTTTTTTGGTAGATATTTAAACATAGCTCAGTACGTATCACACTCGCAAAGGGAGAGACAAAGCGTAGTTAGAGTCGCACAAGCTACTTGCTTCTTTCCTGAACAATTAGATTATGATATTAATGCAATGCCGATTCCTACATTCAGGTTTATTAGTTGGTTTTTTATATTGGCTTTAGGACGGCCAGTGTATTTTGGTTAATATATAATGTGCTGCCATTTGTTAACTTAAATATATTTTCATGCATTTTCTTTGTACATTCTTTCCATCCAAGTTGTTTAATATATATGTACTACCATTTATTAACTTAAATATATTTTGATGCATGCCCTTTGTATATTCTTTCTGTTTAGGTTGGCAATCCAGTCACTTACTCTGTCAATTATATTTCCTTTTTCTGTTTTCTATCTCTCTTTACATACATGCCATTGCCCACCAAGTATCATACTACCTCCAATTTGGGACAGATGAAGTACCTTTTAGTTTTGTATGCCACTGAGTATTGTTTGGTTACTACAAACCCAAGATTGTATGCAAATTCAAGAAAATGTAATTTACTGTACAGATCAATGGTTTATGCTTCCCAA
Organism: Triticum urartu; assembly: GCF_056163025.1. Lineage (NCBI taxonomy): Eukaryota > Viridiplantae > Streptophyta > Magnoliopsida > Poales > Poaceae > Triticum > Triticum urartu. The sequence goes on along the minus strand of NC_141874.1, from coordinate 393,840,737 downwards.
CACGGTAATGGAACCTGCAGTATGCAAATTCCAGAAAATGTAGTTTCGGGCACAATATAGTTTCCTGTGTGCACGACTGCATGCTGTCTCCAATCCTTTAGTACAGGTTACAGTATGATAGGGAAACGCATCAGCAACCCAATCTACATAAGTGATGAAGAAGGTCATAGCAACTTACTCCCCCCGTAAAGAAATAATAAGAGTGTTTAGATCACTAAAGTAGTGATCCAAACACTCTTATATCTCTTTACAGAGGGAGTACTTGTTTACTTTACAGTCTTTTTACACCTTTGATTAATGCTGACTATTTGAGCACCGACTAATTACTTTGAAGCCCACCACTGCACCAAGAAGCTGAAAGATTCAGCTTAAAACAAAACAACATGGCAACATCACAAGAACCTCAACTAAGGTACCAACTTTGCTAATGTCAAAAGAGTTCTACATTTGATTTTGCCGTGTCAAAAGTTGAGTGGTTATTTCTTGAAAAAAAAAAGTAAAAACTTGAGTAGTATCTTTGCCAGTCTATTTTGTGGGTCCAACAGAGTAGCATGGAGGAACTTTGCCTCCATTGTTTTTATTTATTAAATTGGGCGGAAAATACGAATGTACATCTTATTGTGAGCAACAAGCCTCATTTCTTTTTTCTTATTAAAAGAGAGTAAAATTGTTAAAATGTGCTTGCCCACAACTAAACCAAATAATATATGGATTTTTTTTCATTGCACACATGGATTTAGAAGGCCTCTGCGCCATTTGGCGCAATGGGTTACCAAATTTCTGTGTGCAGTGGGCCGGGCCTCTGCGCCATTTGGCGCAACAGATTACCGCAGTGGGCTGGGATTCGGGGTCATCCTTCTCACCACCAGTCGAACATACTACCAAATTTCTGTGTGCAGTGGGCTTGGAGCTGGGGTCATCCTTCTCACCACCAGTGGAACATACTACTTCGTCCACCATGTCGAGCGATATAAAACTGTTATCTGTTTCATAGAGCAACAACACGAGATTGTGCCCCCTCTTGATCCTGGTGCATATTGCTGCCCTCCTCCCCCCTTTTGATTCGAGTTTCTTTACATTGTGTGAAGTTGTGTACTTCCAACTTTACAAAGCTATACCAAATTCGCAACTGTACTTGGCTATACCTGTAAGTGATGCATTTCTCTGCAGGTTACTGACACTTTCTGAAAAAGTATGGATATTGAATGGAAGACGGGAGAATGATTGATGAAAACAGACAACACTAGAAGTGAATGCATTATTAGTCAATGGAAACATGATTGTTTTATACACTTTCTTTTACTGAGGATGGACTTTGTGTTGCATGCTATGAACAAATGTAGTGTTTGACTAATTTTGAATTCTATGTTGATGCAACAAGTTCATTCTTTCTGCTTATAGTCTATTGTTTTGTGGAATCATAATGTGGGTGATCCATTTCTCTTAAATGTATTCAATAATGCTTCGCTTATGGGCCATATTTATATTTGTTACTTGTGGACATGTGCTTAATGATCACTATACCAATATGTTTTTCTTTGTATACATAAGGATCTAAATTCTTAGCATGCACGTTCACATCATGATATATATATATATATATATATATATATATATATATATATATATATATATAGAGAGAGAGAGAGAGAGAGAGAGAGAGAGAGAGAGAACAAATGTTTCCTACAAGCAGTGGTAGTTACCATCACTTGCCTTTTTGTATGTTGTATGTAGTATCTGTCGAAATTGAGAGTATGTACGTGTAGTATGTAATATATAACAATGATTAGGTAGTATATATACTATTTTTAGGGAGTATGTACCATGTTTTGAGTATGCTCTTTTTTACGTATAAATATGTACGTATTTCACAAATATAACAAAACTATCGGTTCATATGCAATTTTTTCATGGAACTTGCTTTAAAATATCTTAGATATAGTATATGAATATATTTAAAATAATAAAATAATATATATAGTACCACATAGTAGTATATGAGACATATGGGGTAACTATCATTGGGTGGCAGGATGGATTTTCCTTATATATATATACACACACACATAATAACAACAACAACAACAACAACAACAACAACAACAACAACAACAACACACCATTTTTTGGCTAAAGGATATTTGATTTATTATCATACGTGCTTGGCCAAAGCTAAACTAATTAAAACATATATTTTCTTTTAAATGAGACTTGATACTATTGAATATGCATCTCATTGTAGTCAACAATCTACTATATTTCCTATTAGAGTGAATTAAACCATGTTTTTCTTTTCATCGCGAGCATGGGTTCAGTGTGTCTCTGCGCCATTTGGCGCAATGGGTCCACTAGTTCATATAATTAGTACAAATGCCCGTGCGTTGCAACGGGCATTGAATCTTGCAAAACCTACTCCATGTGTCATCAGGTACAATGTTTTTGAGTTGGACTCACTGTAATTTATTAACCAGTCTTCACTGGTTCCAAGCCTACCAGTGTGATAACACATGCAAGTTGGACATGGAATCATGTTTACAAAGCTTATTCGCACATCCCTCCATAGCTAAAACATGGGCAACTTTGTTCGCCGAACGTCGCACCCAGCAAACCTTGGACTCCGAGAAGTCCTAAAGTTCTTTGTCATTACACACCATTTCTTATATTTAGTTCTAATAAACGTGATTATTGTTTCTTGACTGAATTTTGGTCGTCAAGAAGCTATCTCGACATTCTTCGCCTGATTGAAAAATAATTCCTGGAATAGTCTCCAAATCTTTTTTATTTTTCTCTTTTTGGAAAACATGACTTTAAATAAAAATAAATTATTTATTAAAAATAGTAGCATTTTTTGAACATTTCCAAATGCATTTTTTAAATGTAACAACATTTGGGAATTTTGACCAGCTTTTAAAAATTGTGAATATATATAATTGTGTACTTATTATAAAACGAATTTTATATGTTCAGTATTTTTAGATATATAAGTTTGTTGTTCGGCTGGGCATCGTTATTCTTGAATTTTTCATTATTTGGGCTTGGACCAAACAAAGCACTTACAAAGAAAGAAGGGACCTCATATATGGTGCGGTGCGCGCCAACGGTAGCGGAAGCATGCACCCGCAGCCCCCCCACTACCCCCATGCCCTGTTGGGTCGGCCCATGCTCCGGGACGGACACTCCCTCTTTTTTGTTTTTACTTTCTGTTTTTGTTTTATTTTATGTTATAATAATTTGCGATTATAAAAAGGTTCTAAAATTTCAAAACTTATTGTTCGTTTTCAATTGCCAAAAACGGTTCTTGAATTCAAAAAATGTCAAGGATTTCAAAAAATATAAACATTTTTAATTTTCATGAACATTTTTTATTTTTATGAAAATAATTATGAGCATTCTTTAATAATGATGACATTTTCTAAACTTGAATAAAAAATTAAATTCGGTAAAACAACTTGAACAATTTCTAAATTTTAAATTTGGTAAAAAAATTAAAATAATGATGAACAATTTCTAAACTTGAAATTTTTTGAAAACGATGAACAAAATTTAAATTTAATGAACATTTTTCTAGGTCGGTGAACAAATTTTGATGAACATTTTTTAAATCCGATGAAAAAAATTATGAACCTTTTTTTTACATCGATGAACTTTTTTTGAATTCGATGAACAAAAAAGTATTTATGAATTTGAAAAAAATTCACAAAAAGTGAAAAAGTAAAGATGAAAAAGGTGGAAAAAAACAGGAAAATAGAAAAGAAAAGGAAAGAAAAAAGAGAAAAAATGAAAGAAAAAACGAAAAAATGGGCCAGCCCATGCGAACGCCCAGCACGCGAGGAATGGTGCGCATGGTACGCTGCTACGCGCCGTATAGGATTCCCCCATAAAGAACAGTTTGGTATTAAAAAAAAGGTGTATCTATATTACAATCGACTGAAATTGAATTGGCCTTCAAATCAAATATGCCAACCAGTAAAAATCTGACACCAACTGAAAAAAAACTTGACTGAAAATAACGGGGCATTCAACCAATATTTTCAGGCACTACAAACATGGCTCGTGTATGTATGAGCTATGGGCTCTATGATCCATGAGCAAGCAATGAAAGGGCCCAAAAAGCAACACTGCTAGGTCAGTACTCTCACTACCTTCTCCAGGTTATTGACAGTTTTGTTTTCTTCACAACACTTTTGGAAGAAAACCTGAAATTCTCATGGCATTCTAAAGGATCTGAAGTTGATACTTGTGGAAGAAACTCCTGAACACAAACATACTATAAATTCATCATTAGGCTGCCGCAAAAACATCATCAACCTACTGTACAATGATCAACTCAAGATGAACTAATCACATACTAAACATTTCATTGCCATGAAGCTTTAAACACAGTGGCTTCAGTTGAAATTTACAGTAAACTAACTATGAATAAACAGTAACTTTTAAAGTGTAGCACATATTCAGCTTTGATGAATTTTACAGTGTTCATTTTACTAAAATTCCAGTCAGTAACAACCAGATCACAACAAAGATACTGGAACTTCAGTAAAGAAAAGGAGAAACAACCAGTAAACTACAGTCATACCAAGAAGACAAACTGCAGGTCAGTACTCTCACAATCTCCTTCAAATAGTTCTTCCAGTAAAAAATGTAGCACTGTAAATTCACGTAACTGTATAGTGTAAAATCTATCACTGTAAAATATAAAAATCACAACCTTTAGGCTACTACTATAAATTACAGAAGTTATAGAATTGTAAATCTTCGAACTGTAAATTCAAACAATCAAAAAAAATATAGTGCGGTAAATTATAGAAGCTAGAGGACAGTAAATCCATCATCAATTAACTACTCCCTCCGTCCCATAATATAGGAAGTTTTTGCAAGCTAATATAGCTTGCAAAAACGTCCTATAGTATGGGACGGAGGGAGTATAATTTACTATGAAAACAAAGAAAAAATTAGACTTCTATGAATACTACAGTACTGTAAAATCCATCATAGCAATTCAAAAAATTCTAGTAAAAATAACTACTAAAATTTACAGAAGCTATAGGACCATAATTCCATCATCAATGTATTATAAATTAAACACCAGGAAACTGTAGTATACATTCAGACAAATTCATGTGATCAAGCACTCTATATGAACTCACTGTACGAACAACAATGACACACTATATGGAGCTACTACAATAAATAACAAAATCTATAGGACAGTGTATAAATCCACCATCACCATACTGTAAATTCAACATAAGAGTACTGTAAATATGCGGCCAGATTAGTTTGTGTGATCAAGCATTCTATATCAGCTCACTGTACAAACAACAGCAACTTTGTGGAGCAACTGTAAATTACAAAATCTATAAGACAGTAAATCCAACATCAGGACCTTGTAAATTCAAAATCAAGGTGTTGTATATGTATTCAAACTAATTCCAGTAAGTATATATGCATTGAAACAACATCAGCATTCTTGTAAACTAAAAACAACATTGCTGGTTACCTATTACATATTGTAGAAACAAAATTATATGATGATACTGATATCTACCAGACAATTTTGGGCTATTGTGTAATAGCATGGTTCAGTTTAGCCGCTTCAGATCACAGGGGTCAGGGAAACAAACTGACTCTCTTTTTGGCTACTGTGCAGTAGCATGGTTCAGTTCAACCGCTTGACCAAAACAACTCCAAATCAGTATTGCTCGAGCAGTTTGAACGATGTACCTTGGCTACACGAGTGGATGTAATTCCAATGAAGTCGGCACTACGGAGAAATTCCGGCCAGGTTGGCAGAACAGTGAGATTTCCACGGCTCCGGCAGAACGGCAAGACACCAATGTCGAGCACGGACGAAATGACGCAATTGGGCTGGGGCTTCGGTCAAGGGAGTACTTGAGTATTTATATGTGCGTACAGCCTCTGGAACGGCTAAAGCAGTCCCTGCAGGACACCCCGTGGACGCAGGAAGGATTGGATCAAGACAAAAACATTGCAATCCATTATGTAGAAGGCAAAAGCATAGAGATAAAAACTACCAATACATATGTTTCGAAAGTGAGTCACTGATAAGATGAGAAAGCTAGGATGTTTGTAGTACAATATACATGCCTTTCATTGCTACACCTGCCATTTATCTAGAATGAGAAAGTAAGTCATATCAGTAAATGTGGTCTGCCACATAGCATAAAGGAACTCAGTTGACTAAGTTATATGTGCATGTTAAAAAATTCTAGGCTGCAAAACCAAAGAGAACAGAAAAGAGCAAGACACAGAAAATAACCCATTTATATTATTATTGAGTAAAATTATAATAACTGGATAAAAGAACACACAAGAGTAATTTAAATTATGAATTGGACAGAAACTTTTGGATGGTTGCCTAGCAAATGAAAATAGCAACTTATCATATATTGGGTCTTCAACAGAATTAAATACATAGTCAGAGTGTTCCTGAGATTGATGGTTTTTGAACTCTGTTCCTTGAAACATGGCACCAGCTTACTCACTGATGGAAATCCTTTTTTTTTACTTTCACTTTGCAATTTAATATATGCAGCAGGACACTGTGGTACTACAATTTTCATTAAAGTGGCTACAAAAGGCCCCTAGCGAACATATTAACATCATGGGCATTGTTTCTGAATGCCTGAAACGTTACAGTGTGCCAAACAATTCTGCTCAATCGTCAAACAAAATATTCATTCGCCTCAAAACATTAGATACTAATCAGTGTCATCTATTGTGCAGCAATGTCTACACCAACTGGGAATTTCGTACGTCCTTCTCATCCGGATGTGGTACTGTTTTTATCCATCTTATTTATTATTAATCTAGAATAATAGCAGTATTGTTAAACATGATTGGTCTTGCTGACAGATTGGGAATGTGTTTGCTCAACAATACTATAGACTTTTGGGTTCGTCACCAGTGCATGTCCATAAGTTCTATTATGATGAAAGTATCCTTGGTCCACCAGATTCTGATGGTCCATTGACATCTATAAGACTATAACCACTACATACGTAAGTTCTCTGCAGTACAGCAGTAGTATTTTGTGATCTTAATATATGTAATAAGGTGTATAGATTAAACGTGATTAGGTGGAAACTATAATTCAAGGCATACCTGTTCACTTATTTTATACCAGAGCTTGTTTTCATCCATGCTGTTGATGGACTTCACTTCTACGATTTGCCACTTACAATTAGAAGACAGAATAGCTTGAGGACAAACAGCTAGCTTAACTGTTGCGAGACGTGGTGCAGCAGTGCAAGGTTGGCTTGATGGCGAACAAACCTCCTCTTCTTCTGCTTCATGGCATGATTCCAATCCACCATAGTGCCACTGCGGACATATAAGAAAACCAAAAGAAGATTATCAGATTCTATAACGTCGAGACGGACGGCTAGCATGCTCGTTCCCTGCGATGTTCATCCTACCCACCAGCAGCCTCCTCACCCTCCTCCTTAGATCTGCAAATCACGTTGTGTGCTGGACGGCTCTGCTCCGTTTGGAGATGGAGACGGACAACTGAATTCGAATTAAATCAGTGGGGAAAACATGTACTCCCTCCATCCGAAAATACTTGTCTAGATATTCTAGACAAGTATTTTCGGACGGAGGGAGTATGTGTCAATGTGTGTACCTGTGCATGATTATCACGATCGGTTCATACGAAGGGTGTCCTCACCGACCTTGCAGAGGAAAGCTTGGGTGGAGGAGCCGGCTTCCGTGGACAGCACATGCTTGGTCATGGGGCAGCGCCCAGCCGGACCATCTCGGGAAGATGCAGGGAGATGGGAGCGGCAACACGGCGGGGCCCGGATCTTGAGCCGATGGAGGGCCTGGGCGGGGGAGGTGTCGTCGGGCCGGCACCTAGCCGGGCCATCTCAGGATAACCAGAGAGAAGGGAAGAAGCAGGGAGGCGGAGATGGTTTCCTGATCGGCTGTTCGGCGCGGGCGTCGTGGAGCTAATCCTCTTCACGGAGAGATGAATTGGACACATCTTGAGCTGAGATGCCAGGATGCACATCCGTCCTTGGTTATCGCCGGCGTCGTCTAGAGGTCGGGCGCCCCGCCCACGGGCCTTGGTAGCGGGAGGAGAGAGCACATCCCGTCGGCCTGTTCGCCATACTCCGTCCATCCCCTCCTGATTCCTAGATCTGTCCCGCGCCTGGGGCGAGGTGGCCGGTGCTGGCGGCGGCAGCGGCGGCGACGGACATGCGAGGAAGGAAGGATTTGTGCGCGCCTGTTTCAAGAGGAGGGTAGGATGCGTCGGCATAAAAGACGGCGGGGGAAGGAGGAGTTGTGGTTGGACTTTGAAGACGGGCGTCGTACGGACGGCAATAGAAAATGTTTTTTTATTCTATATATATATATATGAATTATAAAAGCGTATTACGACTGAGCGGGAGTGTATTGTAATGGTGAATCTGACAAAGTCAATCTGTGTTTTATTATTAGGAAGAGATTATTACACAAGGAAAATATCTGTTGATTTATTGGTTAAAAGCGACGATCCTTGGTTGGGAGTACAGGAAGGGTTCTAGATATCCAGAGTAACTTTGTAATGGTTTTGCTAATTCTTAGTCGACTGAGATTTAATTAAGTTCTGGTCATCTCACAGCGGGATATGTTGTGCAAGGAGAGGCCGGTTTTCCTAGTTTTTTTTATTTTAGTCCTTAATGTTGAGTAATGTGATTGTATTAAAAAACATAGGTTAGACTAAGAATATTCTGGCTTGCCTTGTACTCCTATATATGCCTATGAGACTCAAGCAATACAACAACTATTCCACCAATCCATCTCTTTCTTTTAACATGATATCTATCGCAAGTCGATCCCAAATCCTAGCCGCCGCCGCTTCCGCACTTGCGCGCCGCCTCCAGGGCGGTCGGCTTCCACGACCGCCGTCGGGGGCCGCGCCGCCCGTACCTAGGATTCGTCCGCCGGCTGTGTTGGCCGGCTGCCCTAGAGAGTCTTTTTTCGAGCTCTCGTTCTGGGTTTTTTCGCTCTCTCGCCGGTCGTTTTGATCGGCGTTTTCTTTTTGGTTTTTCGATCTCTGCTTGATTGGTTTGCGTCGCCTGCTGATAACCCACAAGTATAGGGGATCTATCGTAGTCCTTTCGATAAGTAAGAGTGTCGAACCCAACGATGAGCAGAAGGAAATGATAAGCGGTTTTCAGCAAGGTATTCTCTGCAAATACTGAAATAAGTGGTAACAGATAGTTTTGTGATAGGATAAATTGTAACGAGCAACAAGTAACAAAAGTAAATAAAGTGCAGCAAGATGGCCCAATCCTTTTGTAGCAAAGGACAAGTCGGAACAAACTCTTATAATAGGAAAAGCGCTCCCGAGGACACATGGGAATATCGTCAAGCTAATTTTCATCACGTTCATATGATTCGCGTTCGATACTTTGATAATTTGATATGTGGGTGGACCGATGCTTGGGTGTTGTTCTTACTTGAACAAGCATCCCACTTATGATTAACCTCTATTCCAAGCATCCGCAACTACAACAAAAGTATTAAGGTAAACCTAACCATAGCATGAAACATGTGGATCCAAATCAGCCCCTTACGAAGCAACGCATAAACTAGGGTTTAAGCTTCTGTCACTCTAGCAACCCATCATCTACTTATTACTTCTCAATGCCTTCCTCTAGGCCCAAATAATGGTGAAGTGTTATGTAGTCGACGTTCACATAACACCACTAGAGGCTAGACAACATACATCTTATCAAAATATCAAACGAATACCAAATTCACATGACTACTAATAGCAAGACTTCTCCCTTGTCCTCAGGAACGAACGTAATTACTCACAAAGCATATTCATGTTCATAATCAGAGGGGTAATAATATGCATATAGGATTTGAACATATGATCTTCCACCAAATAAACCAACTAGCATCAACTACAAGGAGTAATCAACACTACTAGCAACCTACTAGCACAAATCCCGGACTTGGAGACAAGAATTGGATACAAGAGATGAACTAGGGTTTGGAGATGAGATGGTGCTGGTGAAGATGTTGATGGAGATTGCCCTCTCCTGATGAGAGGAGCGTTGGTGATGACGATGGTGACGATTTCCCCCTCCCGGAGGGAAGTTTCCCCGGCAGAACAGCTCTGCCGGAGCTCTAGATTGGATCCGCCAAGGTTCCACCTCGTGGCGGCGGAGTCTCGTCCCGAAAAGTTCCCCGTTATTTTTTTTCTCATTGAAAGACTTCATATAGAAGAAGATGGACGTCGGAGAGCCACCAGGGGGCCCACGAGGTAGGGGCGCGCCCTAGGGGGGGCGCCCCCCACCGTCGTGAGCAGGGTGTGGGCCCCCTGGCCTTCATCTTTGGCGAGGATTTTTCTTTATTTATTTTAAGACGTTCCGTGGAGTTTGAGGACTTTTGGAGTTGCGCAGAATAGGTCTCTAATATTTGCTCCTTTTCCAGCCCAGAATTCCAGCTGCCAGCATTCTTCCTCCTTATGTAAACCTTGTAAAATAAGAGAAAATAGCCATAAGTATTATGACATAAAGTGAAATAACAGTCCATAATGCAATAAATATCGATATAAAAGCATGATGCAAAATGGACGTATCACTCGCCGCCGCCGTCGACACCCCGCGCCTCTACTCCGACACCGGCGCGACCGACCGGCTACTTCACCGACCCGGCGGCCTCGCACGACAGGCGGTCCCTCAATGTTGTCGCCCTGTGCCGGCCGTCACCGCTCTACTCCGACCGGGACACTTGCATCGCCTACATCCGATGGCCTCGCGCCATGCGGCGGCCAATCATAGCCCCCGTCCGCACGTCGGCCCGCCAATCGATCCACGCCACCTGCCTCTGCCGCATCTGCACGGCGGCCCTACGGGTTGCCTCGCCGGCCTCGTCTCCAGCTGCTTTGGGCCGGTTGCGTCAGGCCCATCGACTGCCATGAGCTCGGGCACTGCTGCTCCATTGGTCGCTCGGGCCTCGCTGCCCTGGCACTGGCGCTGCTTTGGTGGCCCGGGTACCGGTGCTGACGCGCTCGTTCGCATGTCGTCTCACGCCGTCCATCGTCGCCAGTTTCATCTCGGACTCCGCCGCCACCCCGTCTCCATCAAGCAGCGTCCCCGACCTCGCGCGCGATCGGATTGATCACCCGCCCGCCGCCGCGATCCGTCTCATCCACGCCCTGCGACCGACCTGGCATGTCGGTTGCGTGCGCCTCCGCAGGCCCCATGAAGATTGTCCCGAATTCTGCGCGTCCCTCTACCGATCGAGCAACGGGCTGCTGCTGCGCCGCCCCCATCAGGCCGCAGCGCCGCTAAGGGAGTCCTGGATTAGGGGTGTTCGGATAGCCGAACTATACCTTCAGCCGGACTCCTGGACTATGAAGATACAAGATTGAAGACTCCGTCCCGTGTCCGGAAGGGACTTTCCTTGGCGTGGAAGGCAAGCTTGGCGATACGGATGTTCAGATCTCCTACCATTGTAACCGACTCTATGTAACCCTAACCCTATCCGGTGCCTATATAAACCGGAGGGTTTTAGTCCGTAGGACAACATACACATCAACAATCATACCATAGGCTAGCTTCTAGGGTTTAGCCTCTCTGATCTCGTGGTAGATCTACTCTTGTACTATCCATATCATCAATATTAATCAAGCAGGACGTAGGGTTTTACCTCCATCGAGAGGGCCCGAACCTGGGTAAAACTTCGTGTCCCTTGCCTCCTGTTACCATCCGGCCTAGACGCACAGTTCGGGACCCCCTACCCGAGATCCGCCGGTTTTGACACCGACATTGGTGCTTTCATTGAGAGTTCCTCTGTGCCGTCGCCATCAGGCCCGATGGCTCCTACGATCATCAATGGCGATGCAGTCCAGGTTGAGACCTTCCTCCTCGGGCAGATCTTCGTCTTTGGCGGCTTCGCACTGCTGGCCAATTCACTTGGCCATCTAGAGCAGATCGAAAGCTACTCCCCTGGCCGTCAGGTCAGATTTGGAAGTTTAAACTACACGGCTGACATCCGCGGGGACTTGATCCTCGACGGATTCGAACCACTGCCGAGCACACCGCACTGTCACGACAAGCATGATCTAACTCTGCCGTCGAACAGTGCCCTGGAGGCCGCACCCGCTTCGGCTCCGACCCTTAGTTCGGAGCCAACCGCGCTGATCGAGGATGGGCGGTTGGACGCCACCTCGGGGGCTGTAATCCCAACGGCGGTTGAGCCGAACACCAGCCCCGTACTCTGCAAGACTCGTGACTCCATGGAGCTGGATTCTTCTCCGGACTCCGAACCCTCCGCGCCCCTGCCGATCGAATCCGATTGGGCGCCAATCATGGAGTTCACAGCCGCGGACGTCTTTCAGCACTCGCCTTTCGGTGATATCCTGAAGTCACTGAAGTCTCTCTCTTTATCAGGAGAGCCCTGGCGGACTACGGTCAGCAAGGTTGGGGTACGGACGATGAAGAAATTCAAAACCCACCCACCACCCACTTCGTAGCCACTGTCGACGACTTAACCGACATGCTCGACTTCAACTCCGACGACATTGACGGTATGGACGCCGATGAAGGAGACGATGAAGAATCAGCGCCTATTGAGCCCTGGAACGCCACCTCGTCATATGACGTATACATGGTGGACGCACCAAAAGATGACGACGAAGAGCGGAAGGACGCACCGAAGGATTGTTCCCTCGAAAAGCAGTCAAAGCGGCGACGTAAGCGCCGCCCCAAATCCCGCCTCGACAGAAATAGCGATCACACAGACCCAGCGCTGGAGTAGGGCGAACCTTTGCCGGACAATGGCAATCCGGATAATCAAACCGAACAAACAAACCCTATCAAGGATAATGGTCCGGACGACATAATGCCGGACAGGCACCCGGAGGAGCAGAACGCCCGTAAAAGGCTTGTTGCCACCGCGAGGAGCCTCAAAAAGTAGAAGCGAAGGCTCAAGGCCGCGCAAGACACACTCCAATTCAGATGGAGCAAAATACTCAACACTGCAGCAAGGTACGGCGAAAATCGCCCCTCCAAGAGCTACCCAAAGCGGAAGCTGCTACCCGAATTCGATGAGGAGGCCGCAGACCCCCCACAACCAAATATCAAAGCAGCCACCTGGTCGGATAGACGACCCCTCTACCAACACAGAGCGGCATACAACGCCGCTCACAATACAACACGCGACCCAGGCGAGGGTTCACACCCAAAGGACGGCGCAACAAGATCCATCTATGGACCACACAAGCGCCCCCCAGCATACAATGCAACACAACAAATATCCGAACAACGCGGTACACCCAGCTACAGGGGTGCCGCACACCCTCTATGTTTCACCGACGAGGTGCTGGACCATGAATTTCCAGAGGGATTCAAACCCGTAAACATAGAGGCATACGATGGAACAACAGACCCCGGGGTTTGGATTGAGGACTATATCCTTCATATCCATATGGCTCGAGGAGATGATCTCCACGCCATCAAATACTTACCCCTCAAGCTCAAAGGGCCAGCTCGTCACTGGCTCAAAGGCCTCCCCGAAAGCTCCATTGGAAGTTGGGAAGAGCTCGAAGACGCCTTTCGGGCAAATTTTCAAGGGACTTATGTCCGACCTCCGGATGCGGATGATCTGAGTCATATAACTCAGCAGCCCGGAGAGTCAGCCCGAAAGCTTTGGAATAGGTTTCTTACTAAAAAGAACCAGATTGTCGACTGTCCGGACGCCGAAGCCTTAGCGGCTTTCAAGCATAGCGTCCGTGACGAATGGCTCGCCAGACACCTCGGCCAAAATAAGCCGAGAACGATGGCCGCATTAACAAACCTCATGACCCGCTTTTGCGCGGGTGAGGACAGCTGGCTGGCCAGATGCAGCACCAGTGACCCCAGTACATCGGAAGTTAGAGATGGAAATGGGAAATCATGGCGCAACAACAATAACAAACGCCGGAATAAAGAAGACATCACGAAGGGCATGGTAGTAAATGTCGGATTCAAAAGCTCTCGGCTAGGTCAAAAGCCGCCCACTAAAGGCACCAGGGATGAACTGTCCAGCCTCAACAAAATTTTGGACCAAGTATGTCAGATCCACAGTACCCCGGGTAAACCTGCTAATCATACCCACAGAGAATGTTGGGTCTTCAAGCAGTCCGGCAAGCTCAACGCCGTACACAAGGGGGAGGACACACCAAGTGAAGACGAGGACGAGCCCCCCCAAGCAAGACATGGGGGAATAAAAGAAATTCCCACCAGAGGTCAAAACAGTAAACGTACTACACATGATCAAGGGAAAAAACAATGTGGCACCCCCAGGAAAATATACCCAAGTGCCTGTCACCTCGAAGTCCTGCCAATGGTCGTCTCAACCGATCACTTTCGACCATCGTGATTACTCAGCAAGTATCCGACACGCAGGATGGGCTGCCTTGGTATTAGACCCAGTAATTGGCGGATATCACTTCACACGAGTCTTGATGGACGGCGGCAGCAGCCTAAACCTAATATACCATGATACAATCCGTGGGATGGGGTTAGACCCAACGCAAATTTGCCATAGCAATACTACCTTTAAAGGAGTAATGCCAGGCCCAGGGGCTCGTTGTACGGGCTCCCTCCTACTACAAGTTATATTCGGCTCCCCCGATAACTTCCGTAGCGAGCATTTAACCTTCCACATCGCACCATTTCAAAGTGGCTATCAAGCACTGCTCGGGCGCGAAGCTTTCGCTCGCTTTAATGCAATACCACACTACGCCTCCCTCACACTCAAGATGCCTGGTCCACGCGGCATCATTTCAGTGCACGCAAATATCAAGCGATCTCTGCGCGCCGAAGAGAGTGAGGCCGCCTTGGCAGGCACACACTAAAGGTGCCCGGACTAGCCAAAGCGCCCCATAGGTCGTCAAGACCTCAGACACAACTAATCGAGTCCGGCGCCGCTACTTATACCGAATAAATGGTCACACCCCTATTTACAAGGGGCTCAACGCGCGCAGACATGTGGCCATTCCTCCTCATCTTGAATTATACATAGTTTCTTCAATTATCTTTTTGCACGACAACCTTTTTCACCTAAATTCCTCTCTTTTACAGACGATCATCGTGCCACACCCGTCCAGGATACGGCACAACGGAGATACAGGCGCAGACGTGCAGTAGGGACCCGCTCCAAGGATTCTTTTTAGATTAAGACCCTGCGTAAACCTTTTTACTGTCTCTTGTTGATACATATCCACCGTTGAGAAGGATGCTGACGTCTTGGCATGTGGCCACGCCAGACCAATGCACATACCTGGACATAAGGGGCTTCTTACGAAGGCCATTATTTAGGCCCGGTTTATACCACAAAGACTGAATACCTTAGGGAGTGTTCGGCGTCGCGAGTTTGGCCCTATAAGCATCAGCTCCGAATCATTGTATTTGGTCAAATGTTGGGTTTTCCCGGCTCCTGTGTTTGTGTGCCTTATGTTCCGCTTTACCGGCTAAGGTAGCACCAGGAGAACTACTGCGATTGTGCCCTGGTTCATCCGGACGAGCACCTCAGTAGAGAAAGCCGAAAACTGACTGTCATGATCTAGCGCGAGACTGGTCAACCACTCGATGACCCATGGGAATGTTAGAATTCCTCCGCCTTAACGAGGGGACGCTTTCCGGCCAGGCATATACGCACCCCGGGATCAGGAGAGTGCGGAGCCACCAGGGGCTATCTAGTAGCCCCACTGTCAAACTCCTATGGCCAAGTGAAAGTGTTAAAGCATTATAGTCCGGTTGCCTCGCTCGCTCCGCTATCACCTCCTTAATAGGACCAAGACATTGGGTTAAGTGTGAACGCGTGTTTCTGCGAACACCTTCGCATTATATGCGTGGGGCTTGAAGCTGACGACTCAATCTTTCAGGTTATACACATGTATACATAAACGGCCGCCCAGGAGGCATCACATTACTTTCAGGCAAAAGTTTAAAAGTAGCCTTATGAAAATTTATAAAAGCATTTCGCTTACAATGAGATTACATGTCACTCAAACATAATATTTTTTGAGCGGGTCTCTATCAAACGAGCACCCTCAAGAACTTCCTCAAAGTAGTGCTCAGCGGCCCTTCGACCTATGGCCGAATCCTGCGTTGCAACAGTGGTAGCATCCATCTCTGCCCAATATGCTTTAGCATGGGCAAAGGCCATTCGTGCGCCTTCTATGCACGCCGACCTCTTCATCGCATTTATGCGCGGCACCATGTCAAGGAACTGCTGCACCAAGCTGAAATAGCTGCTCGGTTTCGACCTTCCCGGCCATAGCTGATCCACAATAGACCTCATGGAGAGTCCGGACAACCTATTTAGTTCGGCCCATTCGGCTAATTGGTCCATCAATGAAAGCGGACGCTCGGGAGAAAGGAACTATTTCCAAAACAGCTGGTCTACCTCACGGCCCGTTTGACTCTGGAAGTACTTGGCCGCATCGGCAGCGCTCGCCGCCAAATCCATATACACATCCTCCGAACTCCATAGCCGATCCAGAGGGGCATACCGTGGATCTCCGAACTTCCTCTGCAGCATAAAGGATTTCCCGGCTACAATATCCCCGGCTTCCCACAGCTCCTCCTTCTTTGCCCTCATAGCAGAACGGAGGTCTTTTCCCGTTGCAGCAGCCTTCTCAAGGTCTGATGCCTTCGCCTGGTTTTCCTTTTCAAGAGACCGGCAACGGTCGACGGCGGCTTTTAATTCTACGGCCATATTAGCCATCTTATCCCGGCTCTCGCCATGCGCGGCCTTCTCGACTCGCAACTCTTCGGCCGCCTTCAAAGCAGCCACATTACCCAATCTCGCTTGTTCCTTGGCTCGGGAAAGTTCCACCCGCAAGGCTTCAACAGTGGCAGCTCCATCTGCAGTAATAACATGTTAAATATACTGGCTTCATGCTGCTCTTACTATGCGGCATTTACCAGATAATAACACCTACCATGCGCCTCGTCAAGCCTTTTGTTAACAAGCTCGATGTCGGCGTCTGCCGCATCCAACTGTCGTTCTAAATGGGCAAACTTGCGAGCCCGGGTAGCCACCGGAGCTTCCATCACCTGCACATAAAGGCAGTATGGTTATTACCTGGGAATATGATCCTCTGTTCATCGTCGTTTCCGACGACGACCAGAGTCTCAGGGGCTACTATCTACACAGGGCACACCTAGTATGTGCAGGACTATCATACATTATTTTACGTACCTCAAAGCCTGTCAGTAGACTCATAAAAGCTTTATGCAATCCGCTTTCGGCGGACGAGATTCTCTCCATCACCGTATTCATCAGCACACGGTGTTCATCTGAGATGGCCGCTCGCCCCACCAACTCCCTCAGAACATCCGACCACACACTAGACGGTGCCGGACTCGTTTGTCTGCTCTCTTCAGGAGCCGGACACTGGGAACTTCGGGGGTCGACGGGATTATCTTCTGGCCTCGCCGGACTCGGAGAGGCCCTCCGCGACGACACTTCAGGGTCGCCCGCTTCCTGAGTGGAGGAGTCCGAAGGAGGCGTTTCGCTCTCCATCATCTCTGGAAGAAGATCCCCCGAAGACGAGCTCATTTGAGAGGGGCTAAGGACCGAACTGCAAAGATACATGCAGTGGTTATCTTCTCAGAAGAAAAGACGACATATCTGTACTATTAAGATATTTTGGGTCACTTACGACTCGTGGGAGAATTGATCCCCCCGCGGACTTTGTGCGGCAACCGCACCCCCCGGGGTAGGACCCTCTGTGGGAGACTTCTTCTCCCGTTTGGAAGCTTCGGCTTCCGAATCCCCAGACGCAATCCTTTTCCTCTTCTGGTCGACTTCCTTCATGGAGACGCTCGCTCCCTCGGCTAGAGCGGCCAGCGTTTGGGGCCTGCGACCGCCCGCATTTTCCTTCGAGGGCTCCGGGCAAGGTGCGGCCTGGAGCATCTTTTCCAATATCGGATTTTCCAAACCCTCAGGGAGGGGGACCGAGCACCGAATCAACTTCGCCTTCGTTAGCCAGTCCTGGTCAAAAAGCGGACTCTCAGAAATAACTTCGCATCAAAGGAGAGGTAGTACGCTCGGTCAAAAGATGCCTTACCTGTTCGGCGGCGCGGTTGCTACTCATGCCCGCGTCCTCGGTGATTTCCGGACACTCCACTTGAGGTCCGAAGAACGACTTGTACATCTCCTCGTGCGTCAGGCCGAGGAAATTTTGAATGGCGCGCAGTCCCTCGGGATTAAACTCCCACAAGCGAAGAGGTCGGCGTTTGCAAGGCTGGACTTGGCGAACCAGCATAACTTGTGCTACCGCAACAAAACTGAAATCTCCATTAAAGAGATCTTGAATGCGGCTTTGCAGTATAGGCACGTCCTTGGCCGGACCCCAGCTCAATCCTCTGCTAATCCATGACATCAGTTGTGGTGGAGGGCCCGGGCGAAAGACAGGGGCGGCCGCCCACTTGGCACTTCTAGGAGCCGTGATGTAGAACCACTCCTATTGCCACAATTCAGACACCTCTCGAATGGAACCTTTGGGCCATGCAGCTCCCGTCATCTTGCGTATTGAGGCACCTCCACACTCCGCATGTTGCCCCTCGATCATCTTCGGTTTTACTTCAAAGGTCTTGAGCCATAGGCCAAAGTGAGGGGTAACCCGGAGGAAGGCCTCGCACACAACAATAAATGTCGTGATATGAAGAAAGGAGTCCGGAGCTAGATCATGGAAATCTAGCCCGTAGTAAAACATCAAGCCCCTGACAAAAGGATCCAATGCAAGGCCTAAACCTCGGAGGAAGTGGGAGACGAACACGACGCTCTCGTTGGGTTCGGGGAAGGGGACGGCCTGCCCCCGGGGAGGCAGCCGATGCAGAATCTCGGCGGTCAGATATCTGGCCTCCCTCAACTTTTTGACGTCTTCTTCCGTGACGGAAGAAGGCGCCCATCGGCCTTGAAGGCTAGATCCGGACATGACTGAAGGTTCGAAGCACCTGACCTGAACTTTGGGCGTTTGAGCTTGAGGTGGGGGAAGGATTCGATTGAGCACGGGAGGGAAAAATAAAAGGCCTCGTCCCTTTATAAAGAGGGTGGATATCGAGCGTCCTCCCCGTGTCCGTTTGGACTTGCCTATGATCTAGGAGTCCTAGAAGCGGTTGGGTTACCCACGCCCGTATTGATGAGAATCCCGGAATAAGGGGACACGATCTCTGCTTTAACAAGACGTGCCAAGGAAACCGCCTCGCGCAACGCGCTAAGATGGGACAGTAAAACGGTTCGAATAAAAGCTTGGCCGTGGTGTGATTTCACACTACGGAATACGTCAGCGGATTAGATTTGTGTAAATATTATTCTCTCTTTGGCAATATGCGGAAACTTATTTTGCAGAGCCGGACACTATCTTTGTGTTCAAAATCTTCTATGAAGTACTTGGAGGAGGAACCCGCCTTGCAATGCCGAAGACAATTTGCGCGCCGGACTCGTCGTCATTGAAGCCTGGTTCAGGGGCTACTGAGGGAGTCCTGGATTAGGGGGTGTTCGGAGAGGCGAACTATACCTTCAGCCGGACTCCTGGACTATGAAGATACAAGATTGAAGACTCTGTCCCGTGTCCGGAAGGGACTTTCCTTGGCGTGGAAGGCAAGCTTGGCGATACGGATGTTCAGATCTCCTACCATTGTAACCGACTCTATGTAACCCTAACCCTATCCGGTGCCTATATAAACCGGAGGGTTTTAGTCCGTAGGACAACATACACATCAACAATCATACCATAGGCTAGCTTCTAGGGTTTAGCCTCTCTGATCTCGTGGTAGATCTACTCTTGTACTACCCATATCATCAATATTAATCAAGCAGGACGTAGGGTTTTACCTCCATCGAGAGGGCTCGAACCTGGGTAAAACTTCGTGTCCCTTGCCTCCTGTTACCATCCGACCTAGACGCACAGTTCGGGACCCCCTACCCGAGATCCGCCGGTTTTGACACCGACAGCCGCCGCCCCATGGTTCTTCTCCCGGCTGCACTGACCCGCGTCACTGTTGCGTCGTCCCTTCGGGCCATAGTGCCGCGGCCCGTGGTCCACCGCCGCCCCGGGGCCGTCCGCTCCAGGCCGTCCCCATGGCTGCACCGACCCTCGCGCCGCCGCTGCGTCGCCCCGTCGGGCCGTAGCGAGCGTGGCACGCGGTCCACGCCGCCGTCCCGAGGCCGTCCCCGCGGTTGCACCGAGCCGTGCTCCGCCACTACACCGCCCCTTCAGGCTGGAGCGCCGTGGCTCGCGGTCCCTATGACCGCCCCGAGGTCTTCCGCCGTCGCCCTGACCTGCCCGCCGCCACTGCGTCTCCCCTTCGGGCCGTAGCGTTGCGGCACGAGGTCCACCGTCGTCCCTGCGTGTCGACTTCTCGTGGTATGCGCCGCGCCGCCTCCCTTGGCGCGGGAACACCATCGTCTATGCCGGTCTTCGTCACGCTGTTGGGTTCTCCTCGCCTACTTCGAGCACCGCCGCCGCGCTCCTAACTTAGCCGCCGCCGCCATCAGGCCACCGTCGCCGCTCTTCTTCGGCCGCCGCCGCCGCTACCCCCGTAGCTGACGCCACCGCCTGTCCACCTCCCTTCGTCTTCGTCCAGCACCAGCCAGTCGCCAGCGTCGTTGTCATCTACCCCGACCACTTCGTCTACTCCGACCACCGTTGGTGACATCAGCCCCGCGTCGATGGACGCCACAATCGTCGTCGAGTTCTTCCCTGCTGGCCTCTCCGACTTCTTTGACATGGCGTACAGCTCGTGCAAGTCCCAGTCTCCGCGTGCCCGGTGCTGGCAACACCGCCGCGTGCCTTCGTCCACGGCGTGTCCCCGGACCTGGCAAGCCTGGTGCGGCGCCCCGTCAACTTCATCTTCGTCCGTCTACGCATGCCCGATGCTGGCAATACCGGTGCATGCTTTCGTCTACGATGTGTCCCCGGGCTTGGCAAACCCGCCACGACGCGTCGTCAACAACATCTCCTTTCCGGCGCACCACTACTTGGACACCACTGCGCCCATGCTAACTCGGCGCCCCCTTGCGCCTGTGGCTCCACGGCGACTTCCTCGACACTGGCTACCCCGACTCGACATCGACCACGACATTCTTCGCACGGCTACCTCGACCATGGGTACACCACCCACGCTCTCGGCTCCCTCAACAAACGGCACAAAGGGCTACCGCCTTGCTTGAGCAACCTCGTCGGTTTCCACTCCAGCCACGACTCCGCGATGCGTCAACCGTTACGACTGTGGGGGGTGTCCATCGGCTTGCCTTCGGATTCTTCTCCGGTCTGACCGTCTACGTCGCTACCGTTGTGACTGCGGGGGGATGTTGAGTAACGTGATTGTATTAGGAAACATAGGT
This sequence comes from Triticum urartu, assembly GCF_056163025.1. Taxonomy (NCBI): domain Eukaryota; kingdom Viridiplantae; phylum Streptophyta; class Magnoliopsida; order Poales; family Poaceae; genus Triticum; species Triticum urartu. The sequence goes on along the minus strand of NC_141874.1, from coordinate 393,819,371 downwards.
TAGACTAGGAATATTCTGGCTTGTCTTGTACTCCAAGTAGATCATGTACTCCTATATATATGCCCATGAGGCTCAAGCAATACAACAACTATTCCACCAATCCCTCTCTCCCTTCTAACACTTAATCCCTTATGTCTATTAACCTATGTTTTTGTGTTAAGTTCAAAAAAACTACATTTTTGTGTTGCTCCCTCTCGGTGTTGCTGCCTCATGTTTCCTCCGCACGTGTCGCTGTCGCCTATCGTTGTTCCGTCGCCTCTATTCATCTGCCTTCAAATGATAGCTTTCAACTCGATCAAAACATCAACTGAATTAGCTCTTAGGTTGATCTATGTACTATATGGTTGTTCTTGTAAAAGAATCTAAAGCTGGGAAAATACAGAGGAGCTCCAGGTGCTCCATCCCCTATACGAATATTAATTTCAAAAAAATACCAAGCAAAATAAAAAAAAACTAAAAATGGGGATATCAAACCTGGGTGCCCAATCTACTCCCGTATGATGGAAAAATACCACAAAATGTATCTGTGGTGAAGAAAATACAGTATAGCCTACGATCTATCCAAACAATTTTTTTCTATACAAAGAAACTTTTCCTTTTTTTACTGAGAATACATTTCCTGATATTTTTTTCACGAAACTTCACATGGGAGTAGACTGGGCACTCAGGTTTGATATCCCAAAATTCCAGTTTTTTGAATTTTCGTGCTTTATTTGTTGATCTTCTTTGCGTATTTTTATTCACTGCCGCCAGGTACGTTCCATGTCTTATTTGCTTGATTTTTGTCCTTTGAAGCTTTGAAGGATCTTAGTGAACCTGATAGGTAGTATGTCGCACTACCCAAAAAAGACACATCCAAGATGATACGTGTTTGTCATAGTAAGTCATGTTTTTGTCATCCATGTGTATCCATGAAGTTTTTATGATAGAATTAAGATAGTCATACTTGTGTTGTCGTAGATATGTTCCCTGGCAATATTTGTCATTTTATCATGGAAGTGTGCTCTTCCATGACGGAAAATGTCGCGTTATGGAAGTGCTTCATCAAGGGTAGCCGACATGTTGCAACCTCCCAAATGGGTCGCCGTCAAGCTAATGGGTGCGGGTTCTGGATCCGATACCCATTAATGATGTGGCCAACTGTCGATCCTCCACGTGACAGCTTCCCATTGGCCGATGGAGCAAATCCCAATCTTAAACAATTGGATCCCTTAACATACTCTTCTGATGAACCTGAAAGTTACTATTATGATCACCCTATTATGGATAATATTTGGCAACCCCAAAGTAACCTTCCATTATGAAGGTCCACAATGTTCTTATGGTCTAAGGACATGAGTATACATTAACACATAATATGGTAATACTGATAACATAGTGATTAGCGATGATGGGATCTCGTAGTATATCATAAGTTGTGTATGTCCAACACCATTGCTCTGCTAACAATGTGCTCCCATTATTGCAGACATCCTTGTTACTTAAACGATGCCCTATGATCAAAAAAACATGACCATGATACAATACATGAGCTAGTCTTAGAGGTGAGACTAGGGATGTAGTTGGTGTTTATGTCTTCACACATGCAACTAAGTTTTCTTGTGTGATAGTACGAGAAACAACCAACACCCTCGGTAGGGTGGAGAACCTGGTGAGAAGTACCAGAAGAGAGTTTGCACAAGGGGGTTACAAGATTGATCAATGAGTAGATGGTAATGGTTACCCCTAGCATCGCCTTATATAGGGGACGAGAGCTAGGGTCTACACGGTGCCTAACCGATCTAACGCTGTCGGCATCTTGGCATGCACGCCAAGATGATCTTTTAGCCTCAGCCGGACCCCTGGCTACGTCTTGGAGCCGAGCCACCACCAGGCCTCCTAGCTCTCTGAGGCCGACCCACCACCGGGCACCGACTGATGGGCCACCCCCGGTGTATTGCATTGTCAGTAGCCCCCAAGCGTGGCTGGAGGGGCGTCCATCTCCCCTTCAGCGAGTCCACCTTCACACTTGCTTAAGGGGAGCCCGAGATGGTTCGGCCCATGCGCGCGGCAGGCCACATGCTCCTTTTCTATTTTTTGTTTTTGTTTTTTTCTTTATTTTTGTGCTTTTTAATACTTAAAAATATTCTACATATATATTACAAAAAACACTCTACAAAAAAACATTTGAAAAAAAGTTGAACAAGTATTAAAAAATGTTGAATAAGTATTTGAAAATTTTGAACAAGTATTTGAAAAATGTTAATCAAACATTCGGAAAAATGTTGAATGTAAATAGAAAAATTGTTGATCATGTATTAAAAAATGATGATTTCTTTATCATGTATCTAAAAATGTTAATCAAGTATTTAGAAAGAAATGTTGAACATGTATTTGAAAAAACAATAATCCAGCATTTGGGAAATGTTAAATATTTATAGAAAAATGTTGAACATATATTTAAAAATGATGAAAAAATTTGATCGTGTATATAAAAATGTTAATCAAGCATTTGAAAAATATGTTGAACAAGTATTTGAAAAATGAGAATCAGGCATTTGGAAAATGCTAAATGTGTATAAAAACTGTTGACCATGTGTTAAAAAATGATGATTTATTGATCATGTATATAAAAATGTCAATCAAGAATTTTAAGAAATGCTGAAAAAATATTTAAAAAATATTGAGCATGCATTTGGAAAATGTTAAATGTGTATAGAAAAAATGTTGACCATGTATTAAAAAATGTTAAAATTGTATTTGAAAAATGTTAATCAAGAATCTCAAAAAATGTTAACCATGTATTCAAAGAATAATAATCTGGTATTTGAAGAAAACTGATGGAAAACAAGAAAGAAAGAAACAAAACTGAAGAAAAATGAAGAAAAAAACAAAGTGAAAACCAAGAAAGATTTGAAGAAAACCGAAGAAAGGTAATGAAAAAGAAAGAAAACAAAAAAAACAAAATGGTTAATCCGCATGTTCCCCAGGCGTCATGCCTTGTTTGAATACATAAACCAAGGAAAGGTAATTAAAACGCTAAAAGTGGATCTCAGGACCCACTATAGCACCCCAGCGGGTATATCGAGATGTGGACCCCAGAAGACCACCAAGGGTCGTCAGTGATCCTCGGAAATGAAGCTTTAAGGAATTGACATCGTCATAGAAGACCTTGGAATTCAAGCCCTCACAGCGACGGCCTTCAAACACGATGGGATGGATTGTTTTTTTGTAAAGGGCCTTGCTAAAAGATGCCCTGATGGTCTGGAACGTTTTGTTATGCGGGTCCATACATGGAAGCATAAAAGAAGAAGCCGAGCATTGGAAGTTAATAGAAGTACTTCGGATCTCGAGAGACCTCGGATATGGTGTTAAATTAGAAGACCGAACTCGCCTACGAAGCCGGAGACCGAAAACAACAAAGTTATCCTAAGAAGTTTAGGGGCTACTGACGGTGTCCTGGATTAAGGGGGTGCACACCACGTCATCCTTTCATTTATGAATCGGGCCGAGGACCACTAAGAACCATGTTGGGGAACGCGGTATTTCAAAATTTTCCTACGAACACGCAAGATATATCTAGGAGATGCATAGCAACGAATGGGGAGAGTGTGTCTACGTACCATCCTAGACCGAAAGCGGAAGTGTTTAGTAACGCGATTGATGTAGTCGAACGTCTTCGCGATCCAACCGATCCAAGTACCGAACGTACGGCACCTCCGCGATCTGCACACGTTCAGCTCGGTGACATCTCTCGAACTCTTGATCCAGTTGAGGCCGAGGGAGAATTACGTCAGCACGACGGCGTGGTGACGGTGATGATGAAGTTACCGGCGCAGGACTTCGCCTAAGCACTACGACGATATGACCGAGGTGTGTAACTGTGGAGGGGGGCACCGCACACGGCTAAAAGATCAACTTGTGTGTTGTAGGGGTGCCCCCTGCCTCCGTATATAAAGGAGGGAGAGGGAGAGGCAGCCGACCCTAGGGGGCGCGCCAAGGTGTGGAGTCCGACTAGGACTCCCTAGTCCTAGTAGGATTCCACCTCCCACACGGAGTAGGAAAGGGGGAAGGGAGAAGGAGAAGGAAAGGGGGGGTCGGGCCCCTTCTCCTAGTCCTAATCGGCCTCCTGCCCAAGGGGGGGGGGGCGCACCAGCCCCTTGTCGGCTGGTGTGCTTCCCTCTTATGGCCCATAAGGCCCATAACTTCTCCCGGGGGGTTCCGGTAACCTCTCGGTACTCCGAAAAAATGCCCGAACCACTCGGAAACATTCGATGTCCAAATGCAACCTTCCAATATATGAATCTTTACCTTTCGACCATTTCGAGACTCCTCGTCATGTCCCTGATCTCATCCGGGACTCCGAACAACATTCGGTCACCAAATCACATAACTCATATAATACAAAATCATCATCGAACGTTAAGCGTGCGGACCATACGGGTTTGAGAACTATGTAGACATGACCGCGACACATCTCCGATCAATAACCAATAGCAGAACCTGGATGCTCATATTGGCTCCTACATATTCTATGAAGATCTTTACTGGTCAAACCGCATAACAACATACGTTGTTCCTTTTGTCATCGGTATGTTACTTGCCCGAGATTCAATCGTCAGTATCATCATACCTAGTTCAATCTCGTTATCGAAAAGTCTCTTTACTCGTTCCATAATGCATCATCTTGATAACCCACAAGTATAGGGGATCACAACAGTTTTCGAGGGTAGAGTATTCAACCCAAATTTATTGATTCGACACAAGGGGAGCCAAAGAATATTCTCAAATATTAGCAGCTGAGTTGTCAATTCAACCACACATGGAAAACTTAATATCTGCAGCAAAGTATTTAGTAGTAAAGTAATATGGAAGTAACGGTAATGGTGGCAAAAGTAACAGTATTGGTTTTGTAGTGATTGTAACAGTGGCAACGGAAAAGTAACTAAGCAAAGATCAATATGTGAAAAGCTCGTAGGCAATGGATCAGTGATGGATAATTATGTCGGATGTGATTCCTCATGCAACAGTTATAACATAGGGTGGCACAGAACTAGCTCTAGTTCATCAATGTAATGTAGGCATGTATTCCAAATATAGTCATACATGCTTATGGAAAAGAACTTGCATGCATCTTTTGTCCTACCCTCCCGTGGCAGCGGGGTCCTATTGAAAACTAAGGGATATTAAGGCCTCCTTTTAATAGAGTACCGGACCAAAGCATTAACACTTAGTGAATACATGAACTCCTCAAACTACGGTCATCACCGGTAAGTATCCCGATTATTGTCACTTAGGGGTTAACGGATCATAACACATAATAGATGACTATAGACTTGCAACATAGGATCAAGAACTCACATATATTCATGAAAACATAATAGGTTCAGATCTAAAATCATGGCACTCGGGCCCTAGTGACAAGCATAAGCATAGCAAAGTCATAGCAACATCAATCTCAGAACATAATGGATACTAGGGATCAAACCCTAACAAAACTAACTTGATTACATGATAAATCTCATCCAAACCATCACCGTCCAACAAGACTACGATGGAATTACTCATGCACGACGGTGAGCATCATGAAATTGGTGATGGAGGAAGGTTGATGATGATCATGGCGATGGATTCCCCTCTCCAGAGCCCTGAACGGACTCCAGATCAGCCCTCCCGAGAGAGATTAGGGCTTGGCGGCGGATCCGTATCGTAAAACATGATGAATCCTTCTCTCTGATTTTCTTTCTCCCCGTATGTGAATATATAGAGTTGGAGTTGAGGTCGGTGGAGCACCAGGGGGCCCACGAGGCAGGGGGCGCGCCCAGGGGGTAGGCGCGCCCCCACCCTTGTGGACAGTGTGTAGGCCCCCTGGCCTTGATTCTTTCGCCAATATTTTTTATATGTTCCAAAAATATTCTCCGTTGATTTTCAGGTCATTCCGAGAACTTTTATTTCTGCACAAAAATAACACCATGGCAATTCTGCTGAAAACAGCGTCAATCCGGGTTAGTTCCATTCAAATCATGCAAGTTAGAGTCCAAAACAAGGGCAAAAGTGTTTGGAAAAGTAGATACGTTGGAGACGTATCAACTCCCCCAAGCTTAAACATTTGCTTGTCCTCAAGCAATTATGTTTATAAACTGAAAGTGATAAAGAAAAACTTTTACAAACTCTGTTTGCTCTTGTTCTTGTAAATATGTAAAGCCAGCATTCAAGTTTTCAGCAAAGATTATAAACTAACCATATTCACAATAACATTTAGGTCTCATGTTTACTCATATCAATGACATAATCAACTAGCGAGCAATAATAGTAAATCTCGGATGACAACACTTTCTCAAAACAATCATAATATGATATAACAAGATGGTATCTCGCTAGCCTTTTCTGAGACCGCAAAGCATAAATGCAGAGCACCTCTGAAGATCAAGGGCTGACTGGAAATTGTAATTCATGGTAGAAGAGATCCAGTCACAGCCATACTCAATGTAAACTAATAGTAATGCATCCAAATGACAGCGGTGCTCTCCAACTAGTGCTTTTTAATAAGAGGACGATGACTCAACATAAAAGTAAATAGATAGGCCTTTCACAGAGGGAAGCAGGGATTTGTAGAGGTGCCAGAGCTCGGTTTTGAAATAGAGATGAATAATATTTTGAGCGGTATACTTTCATTGTCAACATAACAACCGAGAGATCTCGATATATTCCATGCTACCCACATTATAGGCGGTTCCCAAGCAGAACGGTGAAGTTTATACTCCCCCTACCACCAACAAACATCAATCCATGGCTTGTCTGAAACAACTGGTGCCTCCAACTAACAACAATCCCAGGAGAGTTTTGTTTGCAATTATTTTGATTTGAATTGAGTATGGGACTGCGCATCCCGGTTACCAGCCATTCTCTCGTGAGTGAGGAGCGGAGTCCACTCCTTTTGAGAATAACCCGCCTAGCATGGAAGATATAGACAGCCCTAGTTGATACATGAGCTATTCGAGCATACAAAACGGAATTTCATTTGAAGGTTTGGAGTTTGGCACATACAAATTTACTTGGAACGGCAGGTAGATACCGCATATAGGAAGGTATGGTGGACTCATATGGAATAACTTTGGGGTTCATGGAATTGGATGCACAAGCAGTATTCCCGCTTAGTACAAGTGAAGGCTAGAAAGGGACTGGGAAGCGACCAGCTAGAGAGCGACAACAGTCATGAACATGCATTAAAATTAATCAACATTGAATGCAAGCATGAGTAGGATATAATTCACCATGAAGATAAGTATCGTGGAGGCTATGTTGATTTTGTTTCAACTACATGCGTGAACATGTGCCAAGTCAAGCCACTTGAATCGTTCAAAGGAGGATACCACCCTATCATACCACATCACAACCATTTTAATAGCATGTTGACACGCAAGGTAAACCATTATAAACTCCTAGCTACTTAAGCGTGGCATGAGCAACTATAATCTCTAATTGTCATTGCAAACATGTTTCATTCATAATAGGTTGAATCAAGAACGATGAACTAATCATATTTACAAAAACAAGATAGGTCTAGTTCATACCAGCTTTTCTCATCTCAATCGGTTTATCATATATCGTCATTATTGCCTTTCACTTGCACAACTGAACGGTGTGGATAATAATAATAGTGCGCGTGCATTGTACTAAGCTGGAATCTGCAAGCATTCAATATACAGGAGAAGACAAGGTAATATGGGCCCTTTGTTAGGTCAACAATAATGTATATAAGAGCCAATCAACATTTTCATTATGGTCTTCTCCTCTCGACCCCCAAAGAAAAGAAATAAACTATTTACATGGAAAAGCTCCCAACAACAAAAGAAGAATGAGAAATCTTTTTGGGTTTTCTTTTTAATTACTACTACTACATGCATGGAAAGTAAACTAGCTAAAAGCTACAACTTATTTTTTTTGTTTTTCTTAAGGTTTTTCAAACACACAAGAAGAAAGCCTAAAACATAAAATAAACTAGCATGGATAGTACAATGAAAAAGTATGAGCACCGACAACTGGCATGAGTGTGTGAACATGAATGTAATGTCGATGAGAAATACGTACTCCCCCAAGCTTAGGCTTTTGGCCTAAGTTGGTCTATGGCCATGTCTAGCCTGGTGGATATCCGAAATTGAAGCTGGGGTCGTACTGAGATGCAGCAGCTACTGCCTGACGAGCTGCAACTTGGAGGCGAGCTTCCTCCGTCCTCCTCTCATACTCGTTCGCCTCCTCCCTGATTATAACATATCTCCCTTTTGTCTGAAAGTCAAAGAAAGCGGGAGCAGGGAGAGGTTGTTCATTCCTCTCAATAAACTGATGGTGAACCATAGCATTAAAATCTAGGTAAGCAGGAGGCAACTCCATATCATTCTCATGTATGGGTATCTTAAGAAAATTAGCTACACGAGTTGCATAAATTCCACCAAACAAATCTTCACTTAAACTATTAAGATGCAACCTGCGCGCAACAATAGCCCCCAAGTTATATTGTTTATCACCTAATACAACACTCTTGAGGACACTAAGATCTGGAACGCACATGTGACAAGCCTCATCCTTACCATTAATGCATCTACCTATAAAGAGAGCAAAATAATGTATGGCAGGAAAATGAATGCTCCCTATGGTAGCTTGTGTTATTTCTCTAGATTCCCCCACGGTGATAGTAGCAAGAAATTCTTCAAATTCAGATTTGCGAGGTTCACTAACATTACCCCACTGCGGGAGTTTACAAGCAGTATTAAAATCTTCTAAGTCCGTGGTATAAGATTTATCATACAGATCAAATAGGACAGTGTGAGAATTGCGTGATGATGTAAATTTAAATCTTCTCACAAAGCAATCAGTTAGGTGATAATATTGGGGGCACTTATCTGACATGAAGCCCTCAAGTTCAGGATTATGCACCAAAGCATTATATTCCTCCTTAATTCCTGCTTGGACCATAAAATCTTCTGACGGCCATTCACAAGGCCGCACTTGAGCTTCTCTTGGTAGTTCATAGTCCGGCTCACGTATCGCGGGCCTGGGTCCTTGCTTCCTTGAGGAACCACCCTGGTACATTTTCCTAAACATATTTCTTCCTCTGAAAAATTTCTGAAATTTTTAGTGACTCGAAATAAAAGTGAATCAAACTCAACAAGATTGATAGCAACTACTCCCACAACTGCCTAGAGGCCATATCATGACCACATAAATTTGACATGCAAGCTCAAGAACAGGGTCACCTAAGCAGCAAAATTTTGCAATAAATAAAGCACTAGAACAAAAACTAATTAGACCATTGGAGGAGTCACATACCAGAGAACAATCCCCCAAAGCAGTTTTGTGAATGGAGCTTTGAGCAAGAAGATCGAAAATGGTAGCAAGATGAGCTAGAACTTGGGTTTGAGCTGGTGGATGATTTTTCTGGAGGAAGACGAAGTGTGTGGGTGCTACAATAAGTGGAGGGGGGCCACGAGGGGCCCACGAGGCAGGGGGCGCGCCCAGGGGGTAGGGCGCGCCCTGGACCCTCGTGGCCAGGCGGTGGCTCCCTCTAGTGTGTTCTCAGTGCCAGATATTCTTAAATATTCTACAAAAAATCATATTTCATTTTCGGGATATTTGGAGAATTTTTATTTTCTGGGTATTTTTTATTGCAAGAATAATTCAGAAAACAGACAGAAAATACTATTTTTGCTTTATTAAATCTAAATAACAGAAAGTAAAAAAAAGGGTACATAGAGTTGTGCTTTCTAACTTCATCCATCTCATGCTCATCAAAAGGAATCCACTAACAAGGTTGATCAAGTCTTGTTAACAAACTCATTCCGAATCGCATGAAACCGGAGAAATTTCCAATAACACTAGGTTACCTAAACGGGGATATGCACATCCCCAACAATAAGAATATCATATTTCTTCTTGACAATAGGAAGAGGAAATTCAAAATCTCCAATAATAATCGTTGAAATTTTTCCAATAGAATTGATACTGTGGACTTGAGGTTGTTTCCTCGGAAAGTGTATCGTATGCTCATTACCATTAACATGAAAAGTGACATTGCCTTTGTTGCAATCAATAACAACCCCTGCAGTATTCAGAAAGGGTCTACCAAGAATAATAGACATACTATCATCCTCAGGAATATCACAAATAACAAAGTCCGTTAAAATAGTAACGTTTGCAACCACAACAGGCACATCCTCACAAATACCGACAGGTATAGCAGTTGATTTATCAGCCATTTGCAAAGATATTTCAGTAGGTGTCAACTTATTCAAATCAAGTCTACGATATAAAGAGAGGGGCATAACACTAACACTGGCTCCAAGATCACATAAAGCAGTTTTAACATAGTTTCTTTTAATGGAGCATGGTATAGTTGGTACTCCTGGATCTCCAAGTTTCTTTGGTATTCCATCTTTAAAAGTGTAATTAGCAAGCATGGTCGAAATTTCAGCTTCCGGTATATTTCTTTTATTTGTAATAATATCTTTCATGTACTTAGCATAAGGATTCATTTTAAGCATATCAGTCAAACACATACGCAAAAAGATAGGTCTAATCGTTTCAGCAAAGCGCTCAAAATCCTCATCATCCTTTTTCTTGGATGGTTTAGGAGGAAAAGGCATGGGTTTCTGAACCCATGGTTCTCTTTATTTACCGTGCTTCCTAGCAACAAAGTCTCTCTTATCATAACGTTGATTCTTTGATTGAGGGTATCAAGATCAACAACAGGTTCAATCTCTACATCATTGTTATTGCTAGGTTGAGCATCAACATGAACATCATTATTAACATTATCACTAGGTTCATGTTCATCACCAGATTGTGTTTCAGCATCAGAAATAGAAATATCATTGGGATTCTCAGGTGTGTCAACAATAGGTTCACTAGAAGCATGCAAAGTCCTATCATTTTTCTTTTTCTTTTTCTTAGAGAATTAGGTGCATCAACATTAGTTCTCTAAGAATCTTGCTCAATTCTCTTAGGGTGGCCCTCAGGATACAAAGGTTCCTGAGTCATTTTACCCCCTCTAGTCATAACTCTAACACTATTATCATTTTTCTTATTATTTAATTCATTGAGAAAATCATTCTGAGCTCTAAGCACTTGTTCTACTTGATTGGTAACCATAGAAGCATGTTTACTAATAAGTTTAAGTTCACCTTTAACTCTATACATATAATCACTCAGGTGTTCCATCATATAAGCATTACGTTTCAATTGTCTAGCAACATAAGCATTGAAGTTTTCTTGTTTAACAATAAAATTATCAAACTCATCCAAGCATTGGCTAGCAGACTTATAATGAGGAATATCACCTTCATCAAATCTATAGAGAGAGTTTACCTTTACTACCTGTGTCGCGTTATCAAGACCATGTATTTCTTCAATAGGTGGTAAATTCTTAACATCTTCAGCTTTAATACCTTTTTATTTCATAGATTTCTTTGCCTCTTGCATATCTTCGGGACTGAGAAATAGAATACCCCTTTTCTTCGGAGTTGGCTTAGGAGTTGGTTCAGGAAGTGTCCAATCATTTTCATTACTCAACATATTATTCAATAGCACTTCAGCTTGATCAACTGTTCTTTCCCTGAAAACACAACCAGCACAACTATCCAGGTGGTCTCTGGAAGCATCAGTTAGTCCATTATAAAAGATATCAAGTATTTCATTTTTCTTGAGAGGATGATCAGGCAAAGCATTAAGTAATTGGAGAAGCCTCCCCCAAGCTTGTGGGAGACTCTCTTCTTGAATTTGCACAAAATTATATATTTCCCTTAAAGCAGCTTGTTTCTTATGAGCGGGGAAATATTTAGCAGAGAAGTAATAAATCATATCCTGGGGACTACGCACACAACCAGGATCAAGAGAATTAAACCATGTTTTAGCATCACCCTTTAATGAGAATGGAAATAACTTAAGGATATAATAGTAGCGAGTTTTCTAATTATTAGTGGAAAGGGTGGCTATATCATTTAACTTAGTAAGGTGTGCCACAACAGTTTCAGATTCATAGACATAAAAAGGGTCAGATTCAACCAAAGTAATTAACTCAGGGTTGACAGAGAAATCATAATCCTTATCGGAAATACAGATAGGTGAAGTAGCAAAAGCAGGGTCATGTTTCATTCTAGCATTCAAGGATTTTTCTTTGAGCTTAGCTAATAATTTCTTAAGATCATATCTATCATTGCAAGCTAAAAAGTCTCTAGCAGTTTCTTCATCCATAACATAACCCTCAGGCACAACAGGCAATTCGTATCTAGGGGAGAATCTTCATCATCACTTTCATCAATATTATCAGTTTCAATAATTTCATTCTCTCTAACCCTAGAAGTTGTTCATCAAGAAATTCACCTAGTGGCACAGTATTATCAAGCATAGAATTAGTTTCATCATAAGTATCATGCAAAGCAGAAGTGGCATCATCAATAACATGCGACATATCAGAATGAATAGCAGGAGTAGGTGTCGCAAGTTTACTCAAAACATAAGGTGAATCAAGTGCAGAGCTAGATGGCAGTTCCTTACCTCCCCTCATAGTTGAGGGAAAAATCTTAGTTCTTTCATCTTTGAAGTTCTTCATAGTTATCAGCAGATATAAATCCCAAGTGACTCAAAGAATAGAGTTATGCTCCCCAGCAACGGCGCCAGAAAATAGTCTTGATAACCCACAAGTATAGGGATCGCAACAGTTTTCGAGGGTAGAGTATTCAACCCAAATTTATTGATTCGACACAATGGGAGCCAAAGAATATTCTCAGGTATTAGCAGTTGAGTTGTCAATTCAACCACACCTGGAAAACTTAATATCTGTAGCAAAGTATTTAGTAGAAAAGTAATATGGAAGTAATGGTAACGGTGGCAAAAGTAACAGTATTAGTTTTGTAGTGATTGTAATAGTGGCAACGGAAAAGTAACTAAGCAAAGATCAATATGTGAAAAGCTCGTAGGAAATGGATCAGTGATTGATAATTATGTCGGATGCGAGTCCTCATGCAACAGTTATAACATAGGGTGACACAGAACTAGCTCCAGTTCATCAATGTAATGTAGGCATGTATTCCGAATATAGTCATACGTGCTTATGGAAAAGAACTTGCATGACACCTTTTGTCTACCCTCCCGTGGCAACAGGGTCCTATTGGAAACTAAGGAATATTAAGGCCTCCTTTTAATAGAGTACCGGACCAAAGCATTAACACTTAGTGAATACATGAACTCCTCAAACTACGGTCATCACCGGTAAGTATCTCGATTATTGTCACTTAGGGGTTAACGGATCATAACACATAATAGGTGACTATAGACTTGCAACATAGGATCAAGAACTCACATATATTCATGAAAACATAATAGATTCAGATCTGAAATCATGGCACTCGGGCCCTACTGACAAGCATAAGCATAGCAAAGTCATAGCAACATCAATCTCAGAACATAATGGATACTAGGGATCAAACCCTACAAAACTAACTTGATTACATGATAAATCTCATCCAACCCATCACTGTCCAGCAAGGCTATGATGGAATTACTCACGCACGGCGGTGAGCATCATGAAATTGGGGTTGGAGGAAGGTTGATGATGATGGCGATGGATTCCCCTCTCCGGAGCCCCGAACGGACTCCAGATAGCCCTCCCGAGAGAGATTAGGGCTTGGCGGCGGATCCGTATCGTAAAACGTGATGAATCCTTCTCTCTGATTTTTTTTCTCCCCGGATGTGAATATATAGAGTTGGAGTTGAGGTCGGTGGAGCACCAGGGGGCCCACGAGGTAGGGGGCGCGCCCAGGGGGGTAGGCGCGCCCCCACCCTTGTGGACAGGGTGTAGGCCCCCTAGCCTTGATTTTTTCGCCAGTATTTTTTATATATTCCAAAAATATTCTCCGTTGATTTTCAGGTCATTCCGAGAACTTTTATTTTTGCACAAAAATAACACCATGGCAATTCTGCTGAAAACAGCGTCAGTCCGGATTAGTTCCATTCAAATCATGCAAATTAGAGTCCAAAACAAGGGCAAAAGTGTTTGGAAAAATAGATACATTGGAGACGTATCACATCCTGCAACTAACTCATTAGTCACAGTGCTTGCAAGGCTTACAGTGATGTGCATTACCGAGAGGGCCCAAAGATACCTCTCCGAAACACGGACTGACAAATCGTAATCTCGATCTATGCCAACTCAACAAACACCATCAGAGACACATGTAGAGCTTATTTATAATCACCCAGTTTCATTGTGAAGTTTGATAGCACACTAAGTGTTCCTCCGTTATTCGGGAGTTGCATAATCTCATAGTCATAGGAACATGCATAAGTCAAAATAAGCAAACTTCTCTATGGTTCATACCCTACTATACTACTGTTGTGAACTCATTCTGAATTCATATTGGTGTAATATCTACTGTATTCCAACTTCTCTATGGTTCATACCCTCCGATACTACTCATAGATTCATCAAAATAAGCAAACAACACATAGAAAACAGAATCTGTCAAAAAACAGAACAATCTGTAGCAATCTGGAGGTTTTGAATACTTCTGTAGCTCCAAAAATTCTGAAAAATTAGGAAGACCAGGAGAATTTGTATATTGATCCACTGCAGTTTGAATTGGTATTTTATCGATCTCTGGTAAAAAATTAAAATTATTCTCGTGAGCGCATACTTTCTGTTTTTTCCAGCAAGATCAAACAACAATCACCCAAGAAGATCCTAAAGGCTTTACTTGGCACTTTATTGAAACAAAAGCTATAAAAAATGATTACTATAGTGGCATAATCATGTGAACACATAAAAAATAGGTATAAATGTTGGGTTGTCTCCCAACAGGCGCTTTTCTTTAATGCCTTTATAGCTAGGCATGATGATGACAATGATGCTCACATAAAAGATAAGAATTGAAACATAATGGGAGCATCATGAAGCATATTACAAGCATATTTAAGTCTAACCCACTTCCTATGCATAGGGATTTTTTGAGAAAACAACTTGTGGGAACAAGAATCAACTTGCATAGGAAGGTAAAATAAGGATAACTTCAAGATATCCAACACATAGAGAGGAAACTTGATATTATTGCAACTCCTACAAGCATATATTCCTCCCTCATAATAATTTTCAGTAGCATCATGAATAAATTCGACAGTATAAACATCACATGAAGCATTCTTTTCATGATCTACAAGCATAGAATTTTTATTACTCTCCACATAAGCAAATTTCTTCTCATGAATAGTAGTGGGAGCAAACTCAACAAAATAACTATCATGTGAGGCACAAATCCAATTGAAAATTAAAATAATGATGACAAGTTTCATGGTTATCATTATTCTTTGTAGCATACATGTCATCACAATAATCATCATAGATAGCAACTTTGTTCTCATAATCAATTGGAACCTCTTTTGAAATAGTGGATTCATCACTAAATGAAGTCATGACCTCTCCAAATCCACTTTCATAATTATCACAATAAGATTCAACACCCTCCAAAATAGAGGGATCATTACTTTCTAAAGTTGACACTCTTCCAAACCCACTTTTATCAATATAATCATCCTAAATAGGAGGCATGCTATCATCATAATAAATTTGCCCATCAAAACTTGGGGGAAAAATATCATCTTCATCAAACATAGCTTCCCCAAGCTTGTGGCTTTGCATATCATTAGCATCATGGATATTCAAGGAATTTATACTAACAACATTGCAATCATGCTCATCATTCAAATATTTAGTGCCAAACATTCTAATGCATTCTTCTTCTAGCACTTGAGCACAATTAACGGAATCCTTATTTTCAGGAAAGACATTGAAAAGATGAAGCATATGAGGCATCCTTAATTCCATTTTTTTGTAATTTTCTTTTATAAACTAAACTAGTGATAAAACAAGAGACTAAAAGATTTGATTACAAGATCTAAAGATATACCTTCAAGCGCTAACCTCCCTGACAACGGCACCAGAAAAGAGCTTGATGTCTACTACACAACCTTCTTCTTGTAGACGTTGTTGGGCCTCCAAGTGCAGAGGTTTGTAGGACAGTAGCAAATTTCCCTCAAGTGGATGACCTAAGGTTTATCAATCCGTGGGAGGCGTAGGATGAAGATGGTCTCTCTCAAACAACCCTGCAATCAAATAATAAAGAGTCTCTTGTGTCCCCAACACACCCAATACAATGGTAAACTGTATAGGTGCACTAGTTCGGCGAAGAGATGGTGATACAAGTGCAATATGGATGGTAGATATAGGTTTTTGTAATCTGAAACTATAAAAACAGTAAGGTAACTAATGATAAAAGTGAGCGAAAACGGTATTGCAATGCTAGGAAACAAGGCATAGGGTTCATACTTTCACTAGTGCAAGTTCTCTCAACAATAATAACATAATTGGATCATATAACTATCCCTCAACATGCAACAAAGAGTCACTCCAAAGTCACTAATAGCGAGGAACAAACGAAGAGATTATTGTAGGGTACGAAACCACCTCAAAGTTATTCTTTCTGATCGATCTATTCAAGAGTCCGTAGTAAAATAACACGAAGCTATTCTTTCCGTTCGATCTATCCTAGAGTTCGTACTAGAATAACACCTTGAGACACAAATCAACCAAAACCCTAATGTCAGCTAGATACTCCAATGTCACCTCAAGTATCCATGGGTATGATTATACGATATGCATCACACAATCTCAGATTCATCTATTCAACCAACACAAAGTACTTCAAAGAGTGCCCCAAAGTTTCTACCGGAGAGTCAAGATGAAAACGTGTGCCAATCCCTATGCATAAGTTCACGAGGTCACGAAACTCGCAAGTTGATCACCAAAACATACATCAAGTGGATCACGTGATATCCCATTGTCACCACAGATAAGGACATGCAAGACATACATCAAGTGTTCTCAAATCCTGAAAGACTCAATCCGATAAGATAACTTCAAAGGAAAAACTCAGTTCATCACAAGAGAGTAGAGGGGGGGAAACATCATAAGATCTAACTATAATAGTAAAGCTCGCGATACATCAAGATCGTGCCGAATCAAGAACACGAGAGAGAGAGAGAGAGGGAGAGCGAGATCAAACACATAACTACTAGTACATACCCTCAGCCCCGAGGGTGAACTACTCCCTCCTCGTCATGGAGAGCACCGGGATGATGAACATGGCCGCCGGAGAGGGATTCCCCCCTCCGGCAGGGTGCCGAAACGGGTCTAGTTTGATTTTCGGTGGCTACAGAGGCTTGCGGCGGTGGAACTCCCGATCTAGGTTATTTTCTGGAGGTTTCAGTATTTATAGAATTTTTTTTCGAATTATCACGAAACCAGAAATTACATCAAAAGCATTAGTTAACACTCATGCTAAGAGCTTTCCTTGCGCAAATGTGCATCACTTAATTTTCTTTGAGGTCAATGTAGAGAAGCTTGAAGTCTTGGAAAGACTCAAACATGTTCTTTTAACTCATGCAGGATATAAAAACCATCTACCCCCGGTTGGCCAAGTCATTCTAGAGATTAATTAGGCTACAATAGTCTATTTGCAAAATAATTTTTTGAAAGACCCCTTGATTTGCGGATCATGTACAAAGCTTTGTGGGGCACAACCACTAGAGCTCCTAAGGCCTTGTACAATGCAAGGTGCTTAGGGGAGGTACTTAAAGAAATAAATCAGACTTTTCTTAAGCACCGGTGCTTATTTGTATAGGGTAGACGCTTAATTAGGCGTCTCTTCCGTAGAAATAGATACCAGTGCTTCAGAAAAGTCCAGTTTATTTTTCTAAGCACCTAGCATTGTATAAAGCCTAATCACATCAAACGCTCACCTCCTCACCTAGGCCAGCACTAGTGGATCGGGCCAGTAACAAGGGTGCATGTAGCGCTTCATAGTGTTTGCATTGTACTTTTTTTCTGGGTGTTTTTTATGCAGAATTAATTTATTTCATCAAATTTTGTACAAAAAAACTTACAAAAAACTAGAAAATTGTTCGCGAACTCAAAAAATCTACACGATTATAAAAAATGTGCGCGAATTTGAAAAACATTCCCTCATTCACAAAAATGTTTG